>NC_051176.1:34418719-34666219 GCF_013339695.2 Rhipicephalus sanguineus
GGTAGTGGGAAGGCACTATGTAATCATAAACCCCAATGGAAAAAGACTACTCACACCTGCATGATGATCGAACCGCACGATTTGCTGCACCCATGCCTCGGTAGGAGGATGTCTTGCTGGAGAGTAGAGCAGTCTTATGATTTTGTTATTGGTTGGTGCAAAACACGATCATCTGCAAAAAGGTATATCTTGGACCACACTTTGAGTGGAGGTCTTTAATATGTGTGTGAAATAGGAGCAGCCCATGGACAGAGCCCTGGGCTGCTTCTCAATTATTTCAACCTCCAGAGCAGAGAAACTAAAGAAAGTGGACATATTTACAAAAAAGAAACGTTACTGCCATATATAGCACGCTAACTGCATTTTTCTACACTGAATTTAAAAATTATTTGCACCAGCAGAATGAGACATGTTTGCCACGGAGTTCAAGAACTAACAAAAAATTACATTCAATCTTACTCATTATCTCAAATTTTGATGCTCTAGGTACAGTGACCATCGGAAGTGGCTATCTAACTGTAAAAAATGCCTGTATCACTCCACAAAAGACTTGTAAACGCTATAAGTGCATTTGGCGCATATACTGTCATAAAGAACTCTAAATCTAAGTTTCCTTAACGACTAATGTTAAAAAATTTGGACTATGATCAACCTGTGCACGATGAACATATAATTCTGGAAACCCATTGCTATATCTACCTTGTGCACATGAAGAATGCACTGCCTCTTAATATGACACATTTGTGAAAAAATTTTCTGTCTCCTGCAATGATTGCCTATGTCTACTTGCAGATGATTATGTCGTGGTTACTCCAGTGATTGTTCATGTGGCTGGTGTCGCAAAACTAATATTTGCTGAAACAAAAACACTCACATCCTGGTTCTCAAAATTACGAAGAAGAAAATACCAGTGCCCTTCCAATATTCTAACAAAACTTTTTCAGCAATCATATACGTCTACATTGCCCTACACTGCAGAGTACACTCTCGTATGAATTTAAAAATACACATCAAAGTTAACTCAGTTTTAAGTTTTCATATTACTCATAAATTACAATTCTCTCGATGCAATCATCATTCACAGAGTGAATGTTTTCAGAATTTGCTAAACGCATTTGATAAGGTCTGTCATAACATTTACTTTAAAAGTAAGTCATCGGACTTCAGCACTAACATCCTTTATTGCATTGGATGCTTACTACCAAACTGCACTCACTGTGTAACCACAAGTGGCCATTACTCACATTTGAAGCATAATCTGGTGTATACAATGTTCTCTACTACGCTAGGCCCATTGTTTCTCATTTGTACCAAAAACCTCCCTTTCTCTTGTGCATGATTTTTTTGGATAGTACTGCTATTCACAAACTAACTACTAGTTCATTTGTACTCACTCAAGATAATTCAATTTTCATCTTCTGTAATTATCGTAGTAGAACAGCGCCGGCGAAAACAACAGACCAGACGAGGAGAAGGACACGCGCCTTGTGTTACGTGTCCTTCTCCTCGTCTGTTGTTTTCGCCGGCGCTGTTCTACTACGATTATGAACCAACTAGCCCCAAAGTACATTTTGACAAGTTACATTTCTGTAATTACAATAGAACTGCAAATGAATCTGCCACAGAAACCAATCTCGCACTGATGTCACTGTTTCCTCATTATAAATTTGCATGTTTGTTTCTTTTTCACAAGTTAGGTATACCATTATCCAACTCCACAACTAACTCATTCATCAACCACAGTGTCAATCACATTGAATCAACCGTCATTGTACAGTCGGTCTTGAATCAAGTCACCTGTAAGACCCATAACGTTTTTCTTAAGGGGGGCCCTGTGCCCTTACGGTGCGCTGAGGCCACTGAAGTGTCAAGCAGGGCAAAAGGCATTTGCAAGGCTTGTTTGTAGGCACTGAACAAATTTGTTTACAAAATGTGGTAAAGGCACATGCATGTGCATATTTTTGTCTGGTCGTACAAGGATAGAATAAAGAAGTATTTTTAAGGATGGAGTTGGCCGAAAATTTATGGCACAAGCCAAGCACTTGGTTAGCATATTGCTAATTTTGTAGTGAGTAAGGGTATTCCAGAATAAGTTAACAGACATCGCACACCGAGGTATTAAAATACCTAACAAGTTCCTAGGGACAATTACTTTAACAGGACACATGCATGACTTTACATTCGCTAACACTACTTTCATTTAGCAATGTTCACACCAGTTAGCTACAGTAATTATGGCAGGTGATTAAAAATCGTCTGTGTTTCACAAGCGATAACACCCATTATCAGCAAATGATGAGTGAATGTTAGGTGATAGCAAGGAAGGAGGTTGTTGGTATAAATGAGGAACAAACTGGGCCTAGCGGAGTAGTGAGCCTTGTAGTACACCAGAAGTTATGCTTCAAAGTTGTGAGTAATGCCACTTGTGGTTACAAAGTGAGTGCAGTTGGTAGTAAGCATCCAATGCAATAAAGGATGTTAGTGCTGAAGTCCAGATGACTTACTTTTAAAGTAAATGTTTATGACAGACCTTATCAAATGCGTTAGCAAATTCTAAAACAATTCACTCTGTGAATGATGATTGCATTGAGAGAATGATGTAATTTATGAGTAAATATAAAAAACGCCAGGCCTGCGCTGAAACCGCAGCACAGTCACAGCGAAAGCTGGAAGAGCGGCGTTGTAAGCTCTCTTGGGGCTACAGTAGAAGTACACCTAGAAAGGTACCCACTACGCCATAAATCACAATTTTTGTGAAGTTAGGAAGCACCTACTAAGCCATTATTCGTCATTCTGCGGAGAAGCGAAGCACCAGCTACACGTCTGTAAGGCATTATGTGCACTTTGTTGACGCGACGACTGATGACGATGAAGAATTATAGCTCAGCCCTTTGTAATGGGTTGGAAGCTTTACACGGCCCACCAGTTATGTAATTTGCATTGGGTGACGCCCGCTCGCTATTTCCCTCTCCCGTCATGCTGTATAACATACGTTGACGTGGGAGAGGGACGGGGGGCGGGTGCGAAGAACTTTACTGAGACCCCGAGGAAATGGATCATTCGCTTATGGCTTCCTTGGCAACCAATACAAGTGCACTTGCGAGGAACCCACTACACTCTGAATAATTGTAATTTTTGAGAAGTAGGGCAGCAGGCACGGTGCCATTTTTCGTCATTTTACGGAGAGCCGTGGTACCTGCTATACGCATGTAAGGCATTATGCGCACTTTGTTGATGCTGTGCCTGATGACGACGAAGAATTATGGCAGAGCTCTTTGTAATGGGTTGGAAGCATTTCACAACCTACTCGTTGCGCAATTCGCATTGTGTGACGCCTGGTTACAGAATTCGCGTTGTGCGACGCTTGGTGCTTATTTTACTCTTCTACCACGCTATATTGCATATGCTAATTTGGTTCCTTCCCGACATGAAGCCTGTATAGGACCTGTTTCCAAAGCAGCTTCAAGCACCGGCGTGGCTCAGAGGTTGAATACCGGGCTCCCACGCTGAGGGCCCAGGTTCGAACCTCGTTCCATCCTGGAATTTTTTTCTTATTTAGTTTTTTTTCTTATTTCGAGCGATGCTGGTTACGGACACCGGCGGCGGCGGCGGCGGCGGCGGCGGCGGCGGCGGCGGCGGCGGCAGCGGCGGCGGCGGCGGACAACTACGGCGCCAAAAACGGCCGGTGAAATGATCTCATAACAGCTTTCGCTGTAAAAAATTAAGCTGAGTTTATACCATATAGTGTAGTGTACAGTGTAAGGCAATGTAGACGTAGTATTCATTGATTGCTGAAAAAGCTTTGTTAGAATATTAGAAGGGCACTGGTATTTTCTTCATAATTTTGAGAACCAGGATGTGAGTGTTTTGTTTCAGCAAATGAATTAGTTTTGCGACACTAAAGCCACATGAACAATCACTGGAGTAACGACGACATAATCATTCTGACAAGTAGGACATAGGCAATCATTGCAGGAGACAGAAAATTTTTTCAAAATGTGTCATATTAAGAGGTGCAGTGCATTCTTCATTAGGCACAAGGACAGATATATCAATGGGCTTTCCAGAATTATATGTTCATCGCGCATGGGTTGATCATATCCAAAATTTTTAACATTAGTCGTTATAAGGAAACTCAGATTTAGAGTTCTTTAGTGACAGTATATGTGCCAAATGCAGACTTATAAGCAGTGTACAAGTGTTTTGTGGAGTGATGATACAGGCATTTTTTACAGTTAGATAGCCACTTCCGATGGTCACTGTACCTAGGAGCATCAGAATTTGAGATAATGAAGTAAGATTGAATGTAACTTTTTGTTAGTTCTGGAACTTCAGTGGCAAACATGTCTCAATTCTGCTGGTGCAAAGAATTTTTAAAATTCAGTGTAGAAAAATGCAGTTAGCGTGCTATATATGGCAGTAAAGTTTACTTTTTTGTAAATATGTACACTTTCTTCAGTTTCTCTGCTCTGGAGGTTGAAATAATTGAGAAGCAGCCCAGGTCTCTGTCCTTAGGCTGCTCCTATTTCACACATATATTAAAGATCTTCTACTCAAAGTGTGGTCCAAGATATGCCTTGTTGCAGATGATCGTGTTTTGCACCAACCAATAACAAAATTCATAAGACTGCTCTACTCTCCAGCAAGACATCCTCCTAATCCAGGCAAGGAATTTGTGGCCTTACGAGGCATAGGATGGCTGTCAGGTGCAATTATAAATGCAGGGCAATTTATTATTTCTCATGAGTTTCCTGGTCCGTGCAATTTTCAGGGTGTTCTTCTAGGGGAGAGCTTGAAATTCAAGAAGCAAGACAAATTCATTGAAATTCTGCATATTCTTGGGCATTGGGCCATGGTGACAAACTGTGAAGCCCCCAACAACAGTGTTTTTTTATATGATTCATTAGACCAGGACATTATGCCGAGTGTAGGAAAGGAGATGACGCTTAAGGGCTCGTTTTCTTTGTTAGACACAATATTAATGAGAACTAACAGACAATAACGCCAAGGAAAGTATAGGGGGTGTTATCTGTAGTATATAGAATATAAAGGTGAAGAAAGTGGACCAAAAGATAACTTGCCACCGGCAGGGACCGAGTGTAGCAGCTCAAGTAATGAACATAATGCATCTTGCTTCAAACACTCTTACCATTCACACTAAGGCAGTACAGCATCAAGAGAACTTATACGACTGTGGTGTTTTTGCCATTGCTAATGCATTCACTATTGCATCTGGCATCAACCCATGTACCGTTGCTTTTGACAAGACCGTAACGTGCAGTCATTTAATATCATGTCTTGCGGACAATGAAATTGTGCTGCTCTTACTACTATGCGAGTGCCCAGGGTAAAACCAAAATCAAGTTGGTTTTTTAGTTCAAAAATAATGTCCTAATTATGCTGTTTCAACCACTTAGAAATCAGCCTTAAACTGAAACCCTACACTCCTTCGGCTATTGAAATTTAGGCCTTTCTATGGATACCAACTCTAGGTTATTAGTCAAAATGTACTTTTGGGCTAGTTGGTTCATAATCGTAGTAGAACAGCGCCGGCGAAAACAACAGACCAGACGAGGAGAAGGACACGTAACACAAGGCGCCTTGTGTTACGTGTCCTTCTCCTCGTCTGGTCTGTTGTTTTCGCCGGCGCTGTTCTACTAGGATCTAGGTTATTAACACTGTCATCGTCCTGAGCCTTGCTCCTCAGCATTAAACCATTTCCTTGTATGTTTTTTGATAGTGAAAAGGCACTGCAGGTGTACTTGCTTCAATTAATTAACTGCTAGTGGATAAACTTTTTGAAGCAACTGACATTGGGAAGTACATTATCACTGAGAGGTTGCTGTGGTCAAGGAATGTTCAACTTTTGCTGCTTGTCTGCTGTATAAAGTTCTTTATGAATGAAACTCAGTTGTATCTGTGAATGTCTGCACAGGGCAAAGTTTAAAATTTTGTGCTATTCTCCCTACTTTCATTGTTGTGCACATGAGATAGCTATTAATACCGTAATTTTTCATACAGGTCTACAACATAAAACTAAATATGTCAGTAATAAAATCAGATTCTCCAATTTATATTAAGCTGAAGTCTAGCACTCAGGGGCGTAGCCAGAAATTTTTTTCGGGGGGGGGGGTTCAACCATACTTCATGTATGTTCGTGCGTGCGTTTGTATGTGTGCGTGCATATATACGCAAGCAAAACTGAAAAATTTCGGGGGGGGGGGGGGTTGAACGCCCCCCCCCCCTTGGCTACGCCCTTGATAGCACTGCTGTATGACATGAAACATCACAGTCTTTCAAGTGCTTTTCTTGAAGTGTTGGGGCTGTTCCTTTAACTAAAATATTGAAACTTCTGTGGATGCGCACTGCTCAAAGTAAGACATCTAAACAGCTCTTAAAGCTTGATGTTTGAAGACTCAATGGTGCATCTAGACCTGTGCGCTGCTGCGCCACACCGCCGCTGAAATCCCAAGAGCGATCACAACAATGACATGAAGTAATTGCACTGCGCTGCCATTTGTCTTTTCTTTCAAACCGAACGGGGTATCCAACCCTGCGGCATTCTCCAGCATTAAATGGCAATATCTCAACTCGTTGGATAGTACCTTTTCTTGGAGCCTTGGACCTATTACACTATGCATAAATAAATAAAATAAATAAGTAAATATATCGATGCATTTGTACTCTTTGTTCCTTTAATTTTTACTCGTGTAAACGATAAATTAATACAGAAGTAGACGATGAACTGGGTGCTGGGTTATTTGATTCTTCACACAGACGAATTCACAGCGGAGACGATCGATGCAGCTGGCCAGCAAAAACGCAAACCCGCTTCCACGGTTTTTGCATATTTGTTTATTGCGATAGCAGTTTTATGGACCCTCCATGGGTTTTTGCCGTGGGCGTCGCCGTCATGTTCTGTAAGAAGTCTAAATCGATAACATCGCTCCGCGCATCATATGTTCTACTCATGAGTAAAAGCTAGTGAGCGCTGGCGACAACGCAGCTTAAGCAGAGATGAGAGGAACCGCGGCCACCTCGGTCGCACAGAGGTAGCATGTGCGATAACATATTACCTCGCGTGCGAGGCCTGCCGTCGACTGCTCTTCAAGCAGAGAGAAAACGCCCTGCCTGTTTTTGTTGGGCGAAGGAGCATGAACGAACACCGGGGAAGGGCCCGGGGGCGATATATCTCGGCAGAAATCAGCAAAAAATGCTGTAGTTTCAATGCTTCGTGTTGAGATGACAGAATGCACGAAAACCTTCTCTCTTGGATCGGCGTTTTATAGTCGTTGCTCTTAATTACTTTGTATAACATTATGATTTGTTGCTATTGCATCATTATATTGCCATTTCGGCGAAACTGTCATTTGTTTTCTAAATGCAAGGGACTACTTCCCCCAATCTCTGTAATCTATAACCTCACTCCCTCTCTTCCACGCCACGCCACCGCCGATCCGGTGCACTTCGCGCCGTTTACACGCCGCTGCTGTTGGTGGAAACACTGGTGCACCGCCTTCGGTGATTTCTGACCGGCGCACAGGTCTCCACGAATGTGCATCACTCTTACTCAAGCTCCTCTTATAAATTACCGCAGAGTTATTTATTCTCATAAATGGAGCTGATAATTTTCGCCTTATCTAACTTGCATATTTAAGATATACATTCCTTATTTCTACAGAGTAGTATTGTCACTCGCCCCCAGAGAACAGTTGTCAGTGCAAACCTTGAAGTGCCATATTATTAAAATTTACTCATATATGTATTGCATACCATATATGTGTCCATACAAGTCACAAGCCAACTATCACTCAAGTTCTTCACCAGCTCACAAAGGCATATGCGTATTTCAAAGACCATTGATCTCAATGATTACCGAAAGTGATTGTGCTGCTGTGACATCAAGCATGAAGTGCTTTCTAAAATTTCTTTTCAACTTTTTGTAAGCTAAAAAGCTACAACACATATTTTTAGAAAAATTAATAATTGTTAAAATTAAAATTTTTATGGTAATGATAGTCATGACAATTTAGATCATAAAATTAAGAAGCACGTAGGGCATGCAAGTGAGGCTATCATCCAAAACTCATACACACAAAAAAATTTTTTTCAGGACATAGTCGTGGAATTGCCTTTTTTATTTATTTATGCCGAATTCAAGGTTACTTGTGCATTGACAGCTTACCCATGAAAAGTCATGAGGTGCACTGATGCTGCAGTTGACATTTGCAGTGATGTACAGTAACTTACATTTGTGTTTTAAAATGAAAAAAATATTTTTGCATTTCTCATGTGCTTCTGCCCCACAAAAAATTTAAAATTACATTCTTTGGTCTGTGTTATTCAGCAAGATAACTTTGTGCAGGCTACTTATTCAGAAAATAACGTAAACCACTATACTAAATGCATGCACCTTGGTTATGAAAACTAAGTGGTTGCAGAAAAATTGAACCAGTTTTGATGCCTACTGGCCCAGTGAACTGTGTAAATAATGCAGACCAGAAAATTATTATTGTTGTGGTATTTTGTTGACAAAAAAGCATCCAATTAAACATGTCACAACTTAGATGTTCTAGGTATAAAAATATGTTAAAACACTTAAAAGGAACCTAAAGGCAAACGTTAAGTCAACATGAACATACTATTAACATACCATTCAAGAAATAGTGCAGTGTTTGTTTCGGGCTAAGAAAATGTCTAGTTCGAACAAAAATTATATTTAGTGGTCAGCATGACACTACAAATATTCAAACCACCATGCCAACTATAGTCGGGTACAACTTTAGAAAAAAGGAGAGGCCCCGCCCATATGACCGAAGCGCGGCAGCCGATTGCCTCCGCGGCAAAGAAATAGTCCCGCTTCTTCTCCTTGAGCGGAGGCACCGGCCGTCCGGCTCGTGACGTCAGTCTAGAGCGCGCGCCCATTGGTGGAAGCGCGTGTGCATCCGCCTTTGAGGTGCAAATGCCGCTTTTTTCTAAAGTTGTACCCGACTATAGGTCCTGTTGACATTTTCTCCCTTTTGGCAGACAGTCCAGCTGGCGGCATGAAAGGCAGAAGCACGTGAGGAAGAAGGAGGGTTTAGCTATTGTTGTGAGCAGACACCACTGTCAGCAGCTGTGGAGAAACTTCTATGGCACGGTAGGTAGAGTTGAGTTGAGGGAGCCGGTCACTGACCGACACTTTTTGCGGTGATTGAAGCTATAGCCATGGATCTCATCGGTTCTTACTTCAAAGAATGAAACAGAAGGAAGCAAGCAGCATTTTATTCCAGGTTTTAATGCATTGAAGTGATCTTTTTTACTATTGGCAGTTTGAGTATCAGTGACTTTTTCTGGGACTCGACTATGTCGCCGCACACAGAGTTAGTAGAATATCCCGCTGGTGGTGCAAGCGTTGTCGTACATTTACTTAATTTCTTGGTGAACAAAGCCCTGGTGCAGATAATACTGACGTTTAGGCATTCGTAAACTTTCACCCATCATTCGAACAAAAAACGTTGTTGGCCTTTAGTATCCCTTTAAGAAAAAAAAGTTCTGTTTCTTTGTGACTGAGTGCCCGAGTTCATTTGCTAAGTTGTACTACGTAGACGCACATACTTAAGTAAAATTAAAGGTAATGCAGGCAGCTGACCATAACTTACATTGCTGTTCCCAGCTGTAAATAAGTTTCATAATTACCATGTTAGGTTTTCTAAATGTATCACTCTTTTTATACAAACATCACAGTAAAAACATTATTAATATTCAGCACATTTCCTAAAGATCAACTTCATTCCCAGTAAAAGTCCTAATGTTTGCTATGACAGCGTTCAATTCCACTAGCCCGGCTACAGTTTGATGCAGCAGCTGTTTAGCATGGCCTGTATTAGTTTCATACTGCTCAAGTCTGTCGACGGAGCATGACCGCTAGAGAACGCGTTCTCAGATGGCGGATTGAGAAACGTTTCATGATGTGAGGTTGCCTAAAGCTGCTTCATTTTATGGTACGTACATTTATGCCCGCGGACCAACAGGCATATAATCATGGTTCATAGTAGTAATAACCATATTTTTGCTGCTGTTTGCAGTCATTGCTTTATACACATCACCTGAATTTAAGTCATTGCTCGTACTTAATGACATTGTGATGAGTGAGTGACATCGGTGCGGTGTTCATGGTGCTGTCCACGAGCCATGAGAACCTAACAAGGGCCTGCCGCCAGCCACCAAGTCCTGTTCCTAAACCACCCATGGGAGGCTGACTTAGCTGTTGAGGTTTGCAAGCGGGTTCGTGCTATGCTACTAGCCACCAGCCACGAGACCACAACAATTAAGGGCCTACTGCCAGCCACCATGGTGCATATGTGCAGATCTCTCAGCTCACATTTGAAGGTCGCCTACCCGCTAGCATGACAGAAGGCACCTCTGTCCATGACTTCTGGGTGGACTTGGCTTCATATCTGCTTCACAAGTGTCACCCACCACCGACAAATCCACCTGCCAAGAGTGAGTCCGCTGCTGTGGTTGATGCCAGCATCAAAACTAACAAAGACTGTTTTTGTTTCGAACGTTCAATGGAACTTCATTTAATTACCAAGCCTTGCTTGTCTTAGTAGTTTGGTAACATGTGTGATTTCACTGTGGTTGTTTTCCTTACTTTTTTCTTCATTCCTTTTGTTCTAAATGTTCCACTTTTCTGTGTGAAGAACTGCCTCGTCTTTTCCTGGTCTGAGGCCTTGCCTCAATCAAACAAGCTAACCTGCATTACAGACATTCAGCTCCATTTAAGTTTGCACAAATAAACTGTATAAATCACACACTATATATTTATTTTGTAGTTAGGGATGCTAAAAACAAGCTGAAGTAATAAATTAGCACTCTAAAATATGCAAAGAAATATACGATTGCTGAACAGGATTAGTGCGGTAGTGATTCCACCCGTGCACCGTCGTGTGCTAAGCGGTATATTCACAGTGCCATCCTGATAAAATCAATGCAAATTGCATCAAATAGAGTCTCGCATGTCATAGAGACACGCTGCACACACCCCAGAAAGGGAATGGGTAATTATTTCAACTGCTATTTCCTTCTTTGCCTTTTTCTCCCTTTTCTTTCCTAATTTTTTTTTCTCTTTAGCTGTCTTGCTGTGTCTTGGTTTCTCTATATGTCTCAGTGTAGTCGGTCTTTCACCTTCTATGTTTTCACCTATTTCTTCTATCTGTTACTTCTTTCACTCCCCCCCTCTCTCTCTGTTGTCGGTCTCTCGCCTAATACCTGTTTCTCTGTTGCTTTGAAACTCTTTCTCCGTCTGTTTCTTTCGGTGCATTTCTGTCTTTTTCTCTCTCTCTATTCCCTTGCTTATCTCTATTTTTTTTTTCTCTTTATCTTTTTTTTCTATGTCTTTTGTTGTCTCCCTCTCTCTGTGCAGTTGGTTTTGTCGCCTTCTATCTTTTTTTTTTCTCTGTTGCTTTTCTTTCTGTCTATTTCTCAGTTTCTATGTTCTCTCTCTCTCTATGTGTAGTCGCTTTCTCGCCTTCTAACTTTTTTCTCTGTCTCTTCCCTTTCTGTCTATTTGTCTGTCTCTATTTTTTCTCTCCCTCTGTACTCGTTGTCCCATCTTCATTTTCTTCCTGGTAACCCTCATGCCTCTCTCCTTCTCACCCTCACTTCCCTTTCTAATAACCTTGCTGAGCTGCATATACTATTCAAGGCTATGCTCTCCTCTGCAAGCGGGCCTGGATAGCCGAGTGGTTATGGTGCTCGCCTTCAAATAGTTAGTTCACTGGTTCGAATCGCGCCTCGACAAAATTTCTTTTTTCGCCAAGAATTTTTTGTTCTCTTTCCTTCTATTTTTTTCTGTTTATTTCCTCTCTCTCTCTCTGTGCTATGGTTCTCTCGCTCATGAAGTTATTGCATCGTTTGCCGGACAAATCGGCACGCGTCTTCTGGTAAAAAAGCAGAAGAGGAAGAAGGCGACGACGACGACGAAGATGGCACGTGCTGGTTCATGATGATGATCATTTTCTATCTACGGCACACGGCCAACCTCGACTTTAACAGCTGTGCTGTAAAAGGGTGGTTCGTCGTAGGTGGGGCCCATCTTCCAAAGCCACACTGGCCCAGGGTTGCCAGTTAGCTTCCCAGTATAGTCAGTCAAATAGTTGTGCCTCCCCAAACTACCTATATTGTGCGCACATAATGGACGACAATGAAGGCGTGGCTAAGCTTGTTGCTGACCTATCACCAGCCTTGCTGCAATTGTTTTAAACATACGAGGGCTATGTTTGTTTTCAAGTTCTAATTCGTTCAAGGTGAAAACCACAGCGAAATTAAAGACGCTTATGTTTGGAACATGTAGATACACTTTCCAGCTGCCCCATAGTCGCCACTGCAACTGAGGCATTTATTGTGGCGTTGTGCCAGCGTTCTTTATGGCCCCCACATTGAAGACAGCCACCTTTCAGCCAATTCTGTATGCCGCTCACTGTTGTCTACACATCCTGCTTCAATGTTCCTGCACTGTTGCTACACTTTGCTGTCACTCATGAAGGCTTTACCATACACAATACTCTTTCAACGATGAATTTCGGCTGTATTGCTGCATGCAGAAATCAAATGACACCACGCACGTCACACATAGTGGGAGACTTAATTGTTCGAGGCATGTTTATGTGCCCAGTGTGTGCTCGGAATTCACAACTGCTACCTCGCACGATCGGAGGACGTACGAGAGGTGCTGTGTAACACGTCTGCACACAACGTCAGACTTTCACTATGGCTTTAATTGATTAAGAAACTGATAGGCCCTCAAAAAACACAAGAAAATAGAAGAAGAAAGAAAAGAGCGCCGCTTTCACATGCAAGGCAGGGTCACTGCAGAGTTGTTGAGCTTTTATCCTCTAAGCTCTCTCTTTCCCAACCCTTTCGTTGTTCTCTCTTTTTCTATCTTTTTTCTTTGTGACTTTGCAGTGCTTGCTCTCTCTCTGTTTATTTCTTTCTTTGTCTTTCTATCTTTTTCTCTCTTTTTTTCCTTTCTTGCTCGCTCTATGCAGTCATCCCCTCACCTTCTATCCTTTTTTCTCTTCCCTTTCTCTCAATCTATTTCTCTTCTTCCTATTTCTTTCTATTTCCATCACTCTCTGTCCTCGTTTGCCCCGCCTCCTTTCCTTTCTCCTTACACTCACATCTCTACTCCTCATCCTCAATTCCCTTTCCCACCCCCTTGCTATACTATATACTATACAAGGCTATGTTATGCTCTGCTAACGTGACTGGATAGCCCAGTGGTGACAATGCTTCCCTTCAATTCGTTGGTCCGCGGATTTGAGTCTTGCCTTGCCGAGAATTTCTCTCTTTTTCTTTCTTTCTCTCTGTTTGTCTCTTTCTTTCTCTCTATACTCGTTCTCTCGCCCATCCGAGTTATGGCACCCTGTGCTGGAGAAATCGGCGCGCCTGTTCTGGGAGCGAAGCAGAAGGGGAAGAAGACGACGAAGAGAGCGTGTGCTGGTTCATGATGATAATTTTCTATGATAAACCTCAAGCATAACACCTCTATGGTAACTCTACTCTGCTGTAAAAGAAAAATAGCTTTCAAGCAGATACTTTACTATTCCCTAGCCAAAGATGAGGGCGTAGCAAAGTATTTGCTTGACCTATCTGCATAGTAAAGTATCTAGTATAACCTATATGCATAGTAAAGTACCTAAAGTAACATAGCTATCTGCTTATTAAAGTGTCTGCACAGCATAAACTTTACTGTGAGTAAAGTTTATGCCACGCTGTGATAAATGTCTCAGTTGGAGTGACGACAGTTTAGAGGTACCTGGAAAGTATGTCTAAGTGTTCCAAATAAAACAGTTTTGAATTTCATTTTGGTTGAAATTTTGCGACCAAGTGGGCTTTGAAAAAAAAAGGTCGCCCTCATACTTAAGGTTAAAAAGCACATATAGTTGTGATGAATTAGCAGTGCAGTCTACACTGAGCCATAGGGGTATGTTATATGTTGTGCTCACTGGTTTGCGTGTACTGCTAGCTATCACTTTAATATTGGCATAAAGGGAAAGTAAAAATATGTGCGTTCATCTGCTTTTTTAAGGTGCAAGCCTTTATGTCTCATGCGGAAGCTGCACCAACAAAATGGTGGCAAAAAACATGGTACAAAAATATGGCACAGATACAGAAAATAATGGTACTAGAAAAAAAAAACAAAAACTCGCAAACGTAAAATGTCCTGAAGCAGCACTGCTGCAACCAAAGCCGTGTCTGAGAACACAAGGTGCCCAACCAAATGGGGAGAGTCGGGGTGGCTGGCGACGTGTCGTATGATGCGCCGTCGCTCCTAACTCATTTCTTGTTCAATTGGTATGAACAAAAATTGGCCTAGAAAGGTAAGAATGTATGACTGATGGAATGTTAACTTTTACAGCCTCTGCCAAATTACATTCGCTATTATGTTGGAATTCCTAAGTAAAACGCATCCACAGGAATTCTTTGCTTATTACGCAAAAAAGGAATTGATGCTGAGAAGTGGTGCATGCACCACGTTTAAAAGGCATTTGAGACATGCACTCTGTCATGGCAGAACCTGGCGCAAATAACACCAGAAGCTGTCGGCCACTGTTTGCAACATGTGTTGTGTATAAGACTCCATCGGCAACAAATATGATAAAAAATATTTCATCGCCTTTTCCCTGTTGCCATTGCATGATTAGACACTCTGAATTGTAAGCTGAATTGTAAGCTTTCCATTGCAATAAAAAAACAGGTACGTTAAAATTTGGTTGCCTGTCTATTTAAGGTATAGATAAGAACTCCTAGAAATTTTAAAAACAGAAATACAGCATCTCTAGGAAGTAATTAGGCCCTTCGAATCCACAGAACTCTTAAGAAAGGGTAAGTGGCCATTGTATAGCTGGTAAAATCACTTTCCTAGAGCGAAGTAGCCAGCTGCACTACATAAGCTCTCATGTTGAGTGCATATAATCTACCAACAGGGATGAAATTTGTCATACTTTTACACAAGCTTTCTGTTTATTTTGGTGTACTTAACATTTTGAAACATTCGTAAGCTATTAACAAAATATTCAGTTTTACGCATAATGGATACTGAACCGAATACGACAGTATTCAATTCGATGTGTTATATCACTGAATATTTGCACACCCATAGAATATTTGCAGTGTCGGAATTTTCCTGGTGCATATAATTCTCCATGTTGGCTTTACGTGTTTCCTAGAGAAAGCTTTTGTGCCATGTTTTGGAATAGAAGAGCGAAAACTCGTTGATGTGCTACATCGACAAGTTTTCTAGGGTAGCTGTTTTCACTCACATTGACAAGTTTTCACTCTTCTATTTCAAAACATGTCTCACAAACTAGCCCAACAGTTCACGCTTCTGTGCCATGATCATAAACTATTTTAACCAAGCCTTCATAGAGAGTGTTGTACTACATTTGCTTATTGCAAAGCAACTGTATGGTTCACATATATTCATGCTCGACAAGCACAGTTGTGTAGCTAGGTGAATAATATAATGACCCATCTGGCCTATGACCAATGGGAGGGTGGAGAGGGTGGGGGGGGGGGGGGGGAGTTCTAAGGAGTGTACTTACAGGCTGTTAAGAGTGAAACTTCTTTTGGGCCTAGTTGGTTCATAATCCTAGAGGTACATTTACAGCGCAAAAGTAAAGACACACCACAAAGAAAGAAAACGACACACACAAGCGCTGACTATCAACTGACTTTATTAAGGCGATTGTCAATGCATTTATACCTCCAAGGCAGACTTACCGCACATGCGCCACGCAATCAACATAAAAACAAAACTGAAACAAGGTGGAAACAAAGAATCGGTGTATTACATACGTGATGAATTTGGTGTATTACATACGTGATGAATTACATACGTGATGAAAGTTTGATTTCATTTCATCACGTATGTAATACACCGATTCTTTGTTTCCACCTTGTTTCAGTTTTGTTTTTATGTTGATTGCGTGGCGCATGTGCGGTAAGTCTGCCTTGGAGGTATAAATGCATTGACAATCGCCTTAATAAAGTCAGTTGATAGTCAGCGCTTGTGTGTGTCGTTTTCTTTCTTTGTGGTGTGTCTTTACTTTTGCGCTGTAAATGTACCTCTAGTGTTAAGAGTGGACAGGAAAATCTGCCTTATTGTTGCATGAGTGGCAGAGCATGTCAGTTGAGAATAAATATGAGGTAAGGATTCGCGGCAGGGGTGGTGAGAGAATGGCATGTGAACTGTTGGAAGCATTTCATGATGGGGAAGGAGTGATGTGTGTATTAGTGACCCATCTGTTGAAACTCGGAAAGGCAGAAAAGTTTCTTGAGCATTCTCTTGTGATGGTTGTTAATGTTAAATGGCTGTGACGTTGCACCTTGCCATACTGCGCACGTGTCTGTTCAAGAGCTGTGTGA
The DNA here is from genome assembly GCF_013339695.2 of Rhipicephalus sanguineus. Lineage (NCBI taxonomy): Eukaryota > Metazoa > Arthropoda > Arachnida > Ixodida > Ixodidae > Rhipicephalus > Rhipicephalus sanguineus. Next base: position 34,435,133 of record NC_051176.1, read on the forward strand.
ATAGCAAAATTTTGGGTGGGAAGCGAATTCGAATATTAAAGTGTGAGTGCGAATCGAATCGAATCGAATATTTCTCGAATATTTCTGGAATATTTTTCGAATGCTTCGAAGTGAAATCGCAGAAAAAAGGTTAGAGAGGATTCGTAAGCATATTCTTACGAGATATCAACATGAAAGTGTTTCTTTTTGCTAGGCTGATGAAGGACTGGTCGGATGGTGTTTCATAGTTGTCTTATCAAGGATGAGGCAATGTAGAGGCCGAATTCTATTTATGTACATGATTTGGTGCATTCAAAGTGTTGCCGAGAACACTTTACACGTGATAGACAAAGATGTCATTTCCTCAGCCTCTCCTCCTCTTTCAACTCCTGTGGAAGCCCAACTGATGTGGCGGACAAGGGCGTGCTCCTTTCAAGTCTGGAGTTCCAAATCTGCCTTGTAGACGTCGATATATAAGAACATCTGAAATTTTGGATGCTAAAAAGCTTCGGCGTCCGATTTTTCGGACTTCCTGCCCAAATTTCAGGCCCAAAACAGCAATTATTGAGCCTCCAACTTTGCCAGATCTTTCATCTCCATGTTGGAACCAGCGTTTTCTTGAGTTAATACATTTGCGACCGTAACGGAGCTTGAAAGGAAGCTTTGCCGCAGTACAAGAGTGTATTGAGGCGAAGCATGTTGAAAATCTAGCGACCACTTCAAATCGGACGTTGACTAATTGTGTCTTGACAAAGTTCGATTGTAACGAAACTTGAAAAACAGCTTTGCCGCAATACCGGTGTGTGATGAGGTGAAGAATATTCAAAATCTTGGGAACACTTCATTCGGGCGTTGACTGTCTCTTGGCAATGTTCGACCGTAACGGAGCTTGAAAGGCAGCTTTGCCGCATAACGAGAGTGTAATGAGGTGAAGCATATTAAAATCTAAAGGGGTCACTTTCAATCGGACGTTGATTGTATTTGTTTTGGGGAAGTTCGAATAGGTTCGAATAGTAAAATTCCAGTGCGAATCGAATCGAATAGCAAACACTATTGGAAAAATATTCGAAATTTCGAATATTCGCACACCCCTAGTCTGCTCCCTTACATATTTGCTGGCAAAGCCACAAATAAAGATTGATGGAAGTTAACACATATCCTGTGTTTCTTGTCGTGAGTGGTCACTTCTGCATTTTATTTCCTCCCTGAAGATATGCACGTACATCTTGCCGAGTTATAAGCTTTGTTGAACTATTTATTGTATGTGGCATCGTTGACACAAGATGACAACAGGGCATATGCTAAAGCTCCTGTAAGATCACAGGCCGAAGGTAACAAGGAGCTTACCTTTGTTAGCACAAAAAGCGCTGACATTTAGGATATCACTGTTCGCATATGTTGTAAGTGCTTCAGTGGAGTCTTGTGAGATTAAAATGTGGTGCTCCCACAAAGATTTTTTTCTTTTTGTACTGTCACCAACCTGGAAAACTATGTAGACGATAAGTAAAAGAGATCAGGGTTATGCAGAATGATGTGATGCCTGACACTGCAAATGAATGCAAGAGTACTTAATTACCATTGTATTGCAAGTGGAATATTATATTCAATATGAACCTCAGCTTGCTTTGCCATGGTGTTCCTGTGGTTGTACACCTTCTTACCACCGTGGCAGGATTGCGAGAACTAACGTCTCTGTCAAAATCTTGTGCAGGTGTGTGACACAAGCAGTCACTGTTTACAACTTCAAGGTACCTCTTACCACCTGTGGCAGTATTGCCAGAACTAACGTCTGTGTCAAATTCTTGTGCAAGTGTGCAAGGGACAAAACAGAAGTGGTCACTGTTTACATCTTTAAAGTCCTAAACAAGCACACCAGACCATGAATGTACAGTGTCTGACAGCTCCAGTGGAATACACATCACGATGGCTGGAGCCATCCCTGTGTGGCACCAGCTAGCCTGTGACAAGCTGCATACTTTTGCTTGCGACAACTGTGTGGGAACAAAAAAGGGACACCGCACAAGGAAAGGCTTTTAGGCAATCTTAACGGCTTGCGGTGAGGGAATTCTGAAAAGGTCTGATGTGCCATCTTGCAATAAAGAAGCAACTTTTATACCTAGTCTGTCTTGTGTTAGCAGGAGTCTGATAAACGTAGACAGTACAAGTTCGTGGCTGGGGAAGCATGATGGTGAGGAGATGCCCTCTTGAAACGTTAACCTGCACCCTCCTCCCATCTCCTTCTTGGTGCACTGGAAGTTTTGCCCTCTAGGTATTAGTTCCTTCAGTGGTGCTCCTGAACGGCTTGTGATTGAGCTTGCTCTTACTACCTGCTTTACCCAAGTACCAATTCTGGTGTTGGATTTTTCTTGCTCCGTAGCAATTTTGAATAGAAAAAGAGGCTTCAAACATTACGCAATCAAACAGAGCGTTAAATGATTACCATGGATATTCTGTACGCAGACCTCCCCTATACAATTCACTAAAGAGTCCCAAATCATATGCCTGATTAAAGTATAAGAAAGCATGTAGTTTCTTGATGTTATTTTTTTTAAACAGTACAATAACTTTGCAAAAACCAGAGTGTCATCAGTGGTGCTTGATATACAGTGCATGAAGCCAGTGAATATAAACTGCAATGATGCCACCAGAAGCATTAGCAAAAGTAAATTCACCCTGATAGAAACCTCATTCTGCATTAAGACTATCCAGGCATTATTAACAAAGTATATTCAATAATTTCATTACTTCTAATTGTCCCATTTGCATAATCCTATCTCATCCATACCATGCTGTGGATCCAATAATAATTGACCTACGAGGGGTATTATTAAAGTGGCCAGCTCATTTAAGATACCTGCTAGCCCCAGTGCTAACCTCATTAAATTGGAGGCTTTAATAAGTACTGCGTTGTGTTAATTCCTTCAAGAAATTTTTAGCATCCCCTTGATAGCTATTTTTTGAAGATTTGATGATGCATCTCCCTATCTGATTACAGGCACTTGCCTAATTACCACCCCTTATTTCCAAGAAGCAGCCCCCGTAAGATGCTTCAACGCATGCTATAATCGCAGGTCACCATAAGTTTCCTATACCACCTTGCTGTTAGTTCTGGCACAGCATAGTTTTCATAAATCATTTTCTTGCAAAGCTCAACTTGCTTCCTTGACCAACTGCACCCATAATTTTTGACCATGCTTCAATATCTATTTTTTCTTGATTACTCGAAAGAACGCAATTATGTGAACCATAAGCTACTACTTTTCAGAGAAAATTAATGAAATATTGATGATCATCTCCTATACCTAGCCTAAGTATATACTTCCTTAATAATCATTTTCATTTTGGAGCATATATATGTGAAGGCACGAAATCTGAAGTACCACTGGGGTCTGTCATAGGCATTTCGCACTTCTTTAAGGGTGCGATGCAACAATTTTGAATTAATCCTGCAATAAGTTAGCAGAATTACTGCCTTGCGAATCGCTTGCCACATTTTTAAAAAAAGTAAATTGATATGGGCTCGTTACAGAGGCTGGAGTTGGTGGTGATGCTGGCCACCGCATCAGCACTAATTAATGAGACAGAGGACGGCGCGTGTACAATTAAGGCACACACACGCGCGCGCGTACTATGTATGCTTCACTGCAATACATCCGGTGCACTTCACCGCATGACACAACTGTGCTGCGGCAATGTTGACATTTAGAAAGAAGTTTAGGTGTTGTGAATGTAAGCTAGACAATGCTCCTTGCAATAAAATATCTATTTTATTTCCCTTTTCATTTGTACACAACTAGCTAAACAGACACTGCTTAGAAAAACGATTGTCATCGTCGGCGACAGCATCGTTAAACAGCCACTCGGTCAATAACGTCGGGCGAACGCCTGTTCATATCCCGTCGCTGCCAACTTGCGCATTCCATATCGGTCGCGCGCAGTTACGCAAGACAAATTCGCCCAAATGACAGTCCAACTGATAGCGATCGATCCTCGATCACGCAACACACGCACTTACCACACATCCACGCAAAATCGCATAACACATGGCTTTTATTTCATGTTCGCACAGCTCATTATCAATCGGCCAACACTTCGGGATATTGACGTTACCAACAAGTAACGTTGCACTCATAAAAGCGTCTACTGAACACGACGACATCGCAGGAAGTAACAAAAGCACAACGACTTGCATATGAATCACCTTCTACTCTTACACAACGCGACCACGTCGACCACGTCCCCACGGGCAGAGGCGGTTCTCGCTAACGCACACAGCTCACGGTCATAACCAACATCCACCACGGAGAACAAGCCACCATAGAGTTTTCACAAGTTAGTGAGAAACTCTACGGTAACCACACTACCTAAGCCGCCTAAAAAAATTTCCAGCCGAGCTACTTTGCCGCCACCTACTTATACACTTCAAGCCAAGTCAAGCCAGTTTTAAGCGGCTATATGGGTGCGCCGAACGCTTTTGCCACATTTTGTCTCGTGCGCCCTGGGCGTACGAGACACTGCCCTTTTCTTTTCATGGACGAAGGAAAAACTGAAGAGCGCCCCTGATGTCAACATCTGTAATGAGTCTAATGACTCGGTATGGAACTACTCCATGTTGCAAACAGGGGTAGGCACCGTCAACATAAGAAGGCGCTTGTAGCGACGTCGCAGTGCGTAGGCTCCACCCAGCCCAATAAAGTCACTGTAACGGGAAAACTACCGCATTCGTTTTCTCTTCGCCGCCGCGCCCTTTCGGCGGCTTCGCCACAGAAATTCTCCAGCTCGCTCGCCTCGCTACTGTCTCCCGGCCGCCGACGCACGGCGCTTTGGAAGGCGATTGTTTTTATAGCCTCAGAAAAGCGGTGCAGGAACATTACGACATCCCATATCGTTTGGCACTTAATCACACGCCTGTCGAGGCATCGAAGAATGCCTGGGTGCTGCGCTTTTGGGTGCAGCAACCGGCGAGAAACGGGCAAAGCCCTCTTTGCTATTCCCAGCGGGGAAAAAAGGATGCCAAGCGACGGGCTGTGTGGCTGCACAGAATACGGCGGGAAAAATTTGTTCCCACGACTGATACCCGCCTTTGTGACGTAAGCGATTCATTTATAATTCGTGAATGTTGTTTCGGGAAATGTTTGCGTCTCCCCTGCACTAGTGCAGCTTGTTTCGCGTGGTCGCCGCAGAAGGTTCATGCACAGTAACATTGCCGGGCAGATCTTAATTATGTTTGGCGTAAAGTTGACGCCTTTGGGCTCACATATAATGATCAGCGCGCCATACTACAGATTGGTATTGCGTGACGCAACTGTATGACGAACATAATTAACAGGTGGCAACATGAAAATAATGGCACGCATGTCATGCCTGCATGATTTACATGCCATTCTCATGGTGCACACGCGGCGAGTTCGCTGGCTTGATATGCACCAAAATCAGTATTGCGTGACGTGACTGTATGACGAACATAAATATCAGGTGGTAACATGAAAATAAAGGCGCGCATGTCATGTAAGGCATGATTTACATGTTACCACCTGCCACTAACGTTCGTCATACAGAAATATCTCGTCATATCAATTTTGGTACATATGCATTTCATTAAACAACCGCGAGCGCCCCGACACCATGTCATGTAAATTATGTTTTACATGACATGCCTGTCATGATTTGCACGTTATAACCTGTAACTTATGTTCGTCACACACTCGTCACCCCATACCAATTTTGGTGTGTATCAAGCTAGTGAAGCGGCCGCGAGCGCACCATGAGCGTGACATGTAAATCATGCCGTACATGGCATGCAAATTTTCATGTCATCGTCATCACCTGTAATTTATATTCGTCATACAGTCATGTTATGCCGTACCAAATATGGTGTACATCCCATTAACGAAACGGCCCCGAGAGCACAAAGTGGACGGACGGACGGACGGACAGACAGACAGACAGACAGACAGATGGACGGACACACAGACAGACAGACAGACAGACAGACAGACAGACAGACAGACAGACAGACAGACAGACAGACAGACAGACAGACAGACAGACAGACAGACAGACAGACAGTGATAGACGGGATCCCCCACCAATCCAACCGACTTCACGGCTCGGCCCTACGGGAGGCTAAATTTCATGACTGTGGCCCGCTAGCTGAGGTGGCTTTGAGAGCCCTGTCCTATAACATAAGAATGCATATAAGCAAATATACATTGCCCGAGTCACTTTTTCATTTCTAGGCATTTTAAGTCATTAAAACAGGTGCACGACAACCAACGAGCCCATGCTATGGTTCTTCGAGCTTAAAACGACGGAACAATACTTCTTGCACGTGATGGTGTGAAACTTGCAGAAATACCGGCATGACGCGTTACACACATTCGCTGATCGCCCACCTTGAGAGCGTGGAGTGGCACTGAATTTTCCGCGTAATTTCAGCTGACACTCAGGTTACAGCGATAGCTGTGTGGACGGTCGTCGATATTCTGATCTGCGGATCAAACGCGTCAATCTATATCAGTCATGCTACATTCCCATGCAATCTTTGGTTCTAGCGTGCGTTCGAGAGTGTACTCCATTGTACGCGCCGTGCACGCAACCTGTGCCGAACAGGCAACTTTTGTCATGGATTCAGGCGCCGAATTATATAACAGAAATATAATGGTTTTAGTCGGCGAAACTATGTCTCTTTGAACAATAAAACATACTCGCGTGTCAATAGCTTCTTGTGTGCGATAGTGTGAAGGCTTTAGGAAAGAGCATAAACAGCTAATGAATTTGTTCCTCAATGTGAAGGTTGCTAGTAAGGTCATGTGAAAATTGCACCATTTCTGTTGTAGTGCTTACTTCCGGAGGAAAAGCGTTCTCAAGTTTAAAATGTTATTCGATTCATGTTATCCTGTTCAACTTTTCCTGAAGTTCCCGCCGCACCTTGGGAGGGTGTCATCAAAGCGCCTGCCATGACCTACGTGTAAAGAAACTGCGCTTTGTTGTGATGACAGTTTCTCCCAGATTTACTAGCGTCAACTCATCCAGAAATGCCAATAAAGTTACTTGAAATTCATGACGTCCAGCAAAACGTTACTTGAAATTCATGACGTACCCCAGCAAAAGCTAACTGAAAATAAAATAAAAATCATCCTTGCAGCTTTCGATGGAGTTTTCGTGGCAGGACATTTGTGAGCTTTTGTCCTTGCGTCATTCAATGATTACATAGTATATTTTGTTCGTTACAACCGTCATTTTCTGTCCACTGCAAGATCCCTCCCAATTATGTCCAATTGCATTAGGCAAAGGGCCCCTGTACACTTTAAATGCGCCGAAATTATGGGACACAGAAACTAATTTAAAGTCCTGGTGTTTAAATTTAAACTAATTTAAACCACAAAATGGTTTGAATGGCGCAAACACTACACTGATAACAAAAGCACACTGGTGCATTAATAGACACCAATGCCCAAACCGTAGGGCTTGTTCGCTATTGTTATAAATAATTACCCGCTCATGTCGTGCAAAGGCACAACTTTTAAATGGCTGTTCGCAATTTGTTTTCACTGAGACGCCTGGCTCGACGTAAATCGGAACCCATTCTGCTCCCTCCTTCGTTATGTCGCTGTTGGACACACCAGCGAAGGTTACGACAGCAACGGCTGAATAGCACGGTGCTTTGGCTTCTATTGATCTTTGGCTTCTCACTCGCACCGTGGGAAAGGATCTTCTTGCTTGAGTAAGACCTCTAATGGGGAAAAATAGCATCCGCCACTTAATCGGGATTGACGATGAGCCCACAGTGCCCTTAAAAGCTCCCAATTCTCAGAAGCTTGCTTCTTTTAGGATCCCGTTGAGGCCGCAGTGGTTACAAACACAAGAAGACAACAGTGGGAACAATCTCAAAACTTAGGAAGCTACTAAAAAAACTCAAACACACGACGCAATGAAATAATCCACAATAGAAAAGGAAATGCTCCAAAACATAGGACGTCAAATAACTGCTTAGTTATTTGATACCATGCTTGATGTTATGTTGTATGTATGAAATGCGTAGTCCGCCTGCGCATTCTTGCTCGGCTGTGTAGGAAAGTACCTCACAATAAAGCTGTGAAGCTGTGTCACGAAAGCAGTGAGATCACAGCGCTCACAGCGCGTAGAAGGTATACGGGCCGTTCGCTGGGGGATGTCTGCCGAAATAGGGCGCGTTCCAGCGCTCTCGACCGCGCCCTTATAGTCAAAGTTCACAGTTGCTGCTCGAGTTACGCAGTCCTTCTCTCCAGACATCCCTTCCTGCTCCTTCGCCCAGCAAATGACGGGCAGGGCATTTCCTTCTGCTTGAGGAGCAATCGACGGCAGGTCCATGTTATTCCGTGTGACGGAGATGGCCAGCTTGTTTCATCTCTGCTTTAGCCATGTTCCTTGCCAACGCTCGCGATCTTTTACTCGCGGGTAGAACATACAATGCGCGGAGCGATGTTATTGATTTAGAGTTTATACGGAACATGACGGCGACGGTGAAAACCTGTCCTGAGTGTTCATACAATTGCTAACGCAATATAAAATATACAAAAAGCGTCAAAGCGGGCTCGCCTTTTTCCTGGAAAGCTGCATCGTCTCCACTGTAAAGAGTGCGTCGGTTGGACGAATCATATAATCCGGCGCCTTTTCCATTGGTTTCGTTCTCGCCTTCAATACATCTATTACAGGGGACATCTCCTCGCCACTTATTTCTTCATAAAGCACGCGTACAATGTCAGCACAAAGCGTTGAACCTATCATAATTTCGCGCTTTGCGGCTACAGTCTGTTGTCTCTGCATGCGCGGTCGCAAACTCACAAAATGGAGCGAAATCAATTAATCGCGCACGATAGTAGGCGAGACATGCAAGAATGGGTGTGTGACTGCATAGCAAAGCAGTATGGGAGACAATTCACAACCGTTATTTCTCGTATATGGACCGGTCGAGAGTATGTACCCTGATGATGTCACGTGAATCACTGTTCTGGCATCACGAAGTGCACCAAAAGACAAGAAACGCCAAGAGAGAATAACGCGCTCGTTGTTTTTACTTTTTCTTGTATTTTCAGAGGCTGTCTAGGGGCCCTTTATAAAAAACAGGGCGTGCAAACACAGACACAGGAGAGTAGTCAAGACACCAGAAACGCCGCTAAGAAATCAAGAATCACACTGCGGCGGAACCGAAGGTAGACACAAATATTTATATGCGCATTCCCACGTAAGAGGCCATACCTATGAATCAAGTGTGAGTAGTGGTCTTCGTAAGAGATAGCTGTTCACTCGCTCGACTTTTCTCTTATGTCCGTGTTTCCACGTCATGTCTTCCTAACATGAATACCTACCAACTAGCTCAGCTATATTTTAAGTTTGCCATTTTCTTTACTTCTGTATTTATTTATTGATTTACTCGAGTAAGAATGAAAAGAAAAAGTGTACTAACGCACCAAGATATATACATTACTTAGCTTTTTTATTTATTTATGTACAGTGCACTAGGTCCAAGACTCCAAGATTATACTATCCAGCAGTTGGGTCATCGCCCTTTAAGGCTGGAGGACGCGGCAGCGTTAAGGTCAGGCAATACTCGTGATATTTCTGGAGAATAAAAAGATACTACAACTTCTGGGGAGCTATTCTCGATGCGTTCATCCAAAGGAGATGTTCACAGTACAATTCGTCAGAGAGCATTCAGTGATTCGAATTCGTGAGCCGTGATGTCACCACGCTCTTGACCACATCGCCGCACCGAAGCCGCCAGCACATTCCTAGCGTAAGAAGAGAGTGGACGAAATGCACAGAAGCAGGAACTTTTAAAGTCTGAATTTGCATATGAATGTGTCCCAGATGTTTGAAAACGATGCAGGGAATGCGTGCCTACCTTACAGCTGCGTTGGACGAGCGGCCGCATTAAACCTAAATCAATGGCTAATACGATGAAAAGACATGTGCACCGAAAATCACATCTCTGAGGGCTGCGTTCGTTGCATTGAAGCGCATTCCGTCCCTATCATTTGTGTCTAGAGTGTTTGAAAGCTTCGTGATGTCATGATGGCGCTGCAGAACAAGAACTGGAAACAGGGGGCGCGCTTCTCGCCGAGCTCCCGCTGTTCAGCGGCCGCTGAAATGGACAGTTCATTACATGGACACATCGAGAAGAGCTCCTCCGGCGAAGTGCTGTGTTTTATTTCCAGATTCCCCATTCGAAGTAAAAGACTAACGGCGGCGCGCCGCAATTATTGCGCGGCGGCGGCGGCGGCGTGATCTCTCTTGAGGCTTCGGCGGCGGCGCGAGCGGCCTGACCAAAAACAGGCGGTGGCGGCGGCGCGGCGCGGCGCGGCGGCGCACACCTCAACATACAACTCAAAATATTTGAGCTCATAAAAATACTGTGACGTGCCGTTGTGGCCGTCGGTTTCTATGGGTTCCGAGGCGGCGTAAGAAAGACGACCGAACACAGTGGAGACCAGGAAGGGCCTGCCAGACCCTCTTCTTTATTTTTCGAAGCTGGCCGAGCGAGCGCGAGCTCGGTGCCCGTTTTCTTCGTTTTCTTCGCGCGAAGACTCGAGACACACACCGAGCGTCGTCGGATATCGCTCGTGACATGCCCGGGTTTAGAAACTGATTGTCCCGACGTAACACTAAAACAGAAGACAGGTGAAACATAACTAAATTAAACAGTCCTATTTGTGACTATTTACAAAAGTCAGGCAAATCATTGTCTTTCCACTTTTACGCACGCATAAGTGTGCACAAACACTAGCAATTATTTAGTCTTCACCGCACACATGTACACTCTAGTCCGAAGCATGAGGCTGCTCCGTGTGAGCAATGGCGCTCAGATAGGGTCTTAATTTTTCTATATGCGCAATGTCACTTCTCATGTTGTTTGCCAGTTCGATCTCGTAATTCACGGGAGACAGTCTGTTCACTATCTTGTGAGGACCAGTGCACGATGTTGTCGATTTCACACCTGACGGTGGAGGCTTGAGGAGCACCAGTTGCCCTCTTTCAAACAAAACGTCCTTATGGTGCTTGTCGAACTGCTCCTCCTGTTTTCTTGAGCCAGTCGGATGTGCGCGGCCGCGAGCTCCCTGGCTTTTTGCAGTCGTTCACGCACTAACACGTAATAGCTGGATTCTTCTTTGAGCTCTTTAAGCTCTCGGTGGCTGTATACAGCATCTAATGGCAGCACGGATACATACCGTACACCAAGAAGAATGGAGTTTGGCGAACCGCGTCTTGGTACCCGGTGTTATAACCGAATACAACATATGGGAGAATATCGGCTCACTTTTCTCCACCGGCGGTAGTCATGGCAATCGTCTGCTCGATTCTTTTATTGGCCTTTTCGCACAAGCCGTTTGTTCCTTGGTGATATGTGGTGGCAGCATGTCCGATGCCCCGATGCTTGAAGTAGGCTTCAGTAGAGCGCGCCATCAATTGAGTACCGCGGTCTGTGATAATCGTGGCTGGGCATCCGTGCTTCAAGATGATCTGTCGCTGAACAAACTTCTGGACGGTTGCAGCTTTTCTGTTCCTGAGCGGTTTTGCCTCAACAAACGTTGTCAGGTAATCAATAGCTACGGTGATGTACTTGTAACCCTTTGAAGTCTTAAAGGGTCCTAATATGCCCATCCCAACTGTGGGGAAGAGGCTGTGGTCTTCTATTGGCTGTGGTAGACCGTAAAGCACCGATTTGGACATCTTCATCCTCCGCCAAAGGTCACAGTGACGCACGTAGCGTCGGACATCCGCATAGAGCTTCGTCCTATAATACTTGTACCTTAGGTCGTCGAATGTTCACCTGAAGCCCATGTGGGCACCGTATCGGCCTTCATGCATTTCCCGAAGTGCCTCAGCTTGCCGCTGGGAAGGAAGGCAGAGGAGAAATCGATTGCTGACTAGGCCTTGGTCTCTTTTATACAACACTCCATTGTGCGTGACAAACTTATTTTGGGCCCGTTTCTGTTTCTTCTTTGTGACCAGCGCACCCCTAAGTACATTCAGAACTTAAGCACAAAATGAGTCCTGACGCTGCTCCTCGCTTATGTTATCACAGGATTGCAGTGAAGGACATGATAGTGCAAGAATTTGGTCTGTCTCGCAACAATTGGAGGGTTTCTCGAAAGACAATCCGGTGCGCTCTGCAGGATTCCTGATTTATAGACGCCGTCAAAATCAAACTCCTGCAAAATCAGCGACCGACGAAAAAGATGACGGTTTCCTTCCTTGTAGCGTAAAACCAAGCAAAGTGCGTGATGGTTGCTGATAACTTGAAATTTCCGGCCTATCCGGTATGGTCACAGCTCTTCTAATGCCCATTTAACTGCGACAGCTTACAGTTCCGCCGAACAATAATTCAGCTCTGCGCCTTTGAGCGACCTACTCAAGTAGAGTACAGGACGGTAGCGACGCTTTCATCCTGTTGCAGCAGCAGACCTCCCAAGCCGAGCCGAGAGGCATCTGTGTGCACTTGGACACCGAATTCTGGCTTCTCAGAGAACAGCTTGAGGACAGGTGGCGGACACAAAGCGCGCTTTAATGTCTCGAATGCAACTCGCTGATCCTCTTCCCAATAACAAGTAGAACTCTTCCTTAGGAGTGATCGAAGAGGTGCGGCGATAACGCTGTAATTCGGGATGAACTTCCTGAAGTACGATGTAAGCCCGATGAATAACTGTACTTCCTGGACGTTTAGAGGAGGCCGGGACATCTGAACAGCTGCCAGTTTCGATGGGTCAGGAGATACACCATCTTTTGTAACAACGTGCCCAAGATGATTGATGGCAGTACAAAAGTAGAAACACTTCTGTGGCTCGAACTTCAAGGCTGCTTTTTCGAACCTTGTAAAGATGTTTTCAAAGCGCGAAACGTGTTCTTCAAATGTCCGACTGAACACTACGCAGTCATCCATATAGACAAGGGCATTGTCGTATTGAATGCCGTCAATGATTGCATCGACGGCTCGCTGACAAGTAAAAGGGGCACCTTTAAGGCCAATTGGCATCTGGAGGAATTCGTAAAGATCCCACTGCGTAACGAAGGCACTCTTCTGTATGTCATCTGGATGCATGGAGATCTGATAAAATCTAGACACCAAGTCCGTAAAAAAGAAGTACTTGCTTCAGGTGAGTGCCTACAGCGCATCTTCAATCCTTGGAAAAGGGTAAACGACGTCCTCAGTGAATGCGTTGAGACGTCGGTAATCGATGCACATGCGCGTCGTCCCGTCTTTCTTTGCTACAAGGACCAGTGGTGGCGCCCAAGCACTCCGAGAAGTTCGCACTATATTGGCATCAGTGAGGTCCTTGATCATACTCTTGAGGAGATCACGCTGTGCTCGTGACAATATGTGTGGACGTTGCGCAATTGGCTTTGCGTTTCCAGTTGGAATGCATGTCGTTCAACGGTGCAGGAGCCTACATGCGTACTTGATTGAGCAAAGCAAGCAGAATGTTGCGCCAACAAATCCTTCACAACCTGCAGGTCACTAGAAGATAACGTTGTTATGATGTTAAAGCTGACGTCGCCGATTGGGATTGAACAATGCTGCGGGTCGACCTCTGTACGAGCTGGTGGTGCATCAAGGTCTTCAGGAGAAGGCAAGCATGAAATTTGGAGGATCTGTTGGCAGTCTTCTGTCTAGGGCTCAATATCCTCAATTCCGCTCGCTTCTTCTATGAGGGCAATTGTCATCTGAGGTGGAAGCACGACGGCTTGAGATGAACAATTCGTCATCAAAACCTTGACTGTATTTTCTGACGCATCTGCAACCATGGGCTCCACAATTACTAAATAGCGGTCGTACAAGAGCTTTGTTCCTGTCATGCCATTACAATATCTTTGTCTTCAGCTATACGATGCCAGGTCACGGGAACGAACTTCCGAGATAAAGCTGGCAGTACTTGCTCCCTAATCAAGTACGCCTTTCGTAGCCTCTAAGGAACAGACAAGGCAAAGGTTTCCGAACTCTAGTCAACGATGGTTCTTGAGGCCCGCAAGAAGTCGTCGCCTAGAAGGACTCCCTCGTGAGGTAACTGGGGAACAACGACAGTCATGATGTTTGGTCATCAACTGTCACCACAGCTCTGACTTAACTCAAAATTTGCAGATGATGGCCGCTTGCTGCTACCAAACGCAGGGACGAAGGCCCAATGCTTAGTTTCAGTTTTTGAACTAGTGCTGCCGTAAGCAAACTTTCGACGGCTCCAGTGTCCAAGATGCCTTTAATCGTTTGTCCGTTGATGATGACAGGAACGGAAAAAGTACCCGCTTCTGTAGCGCAGGAGACCCGTTCAACTACTGGTAACTGCTCGCGGGCACTGGCGTCACCAGCTGTTCGTTTCCCCGCTCTTTTGTACTGGAAGACTCAAGCTCTTCCTGCCACTTCCGAAATTTTGCAGTTAGCGGCAGACGACACCGTGTGACAAAGTTGCCACTTCTGGAGCAGTTCAAACACAGTTTACGGATTTTGTAGGCGTTTGCTTGTGTTCTTTCAAAAACACGCGTCGCTGAACGAGTCGAATGCCATGACGGAGATGGGTCCTCCTTTGTATCTTCTTTAGGCGCATTTCTCTCTGCTACTTGATCGTCGGAGGAACCGCTCGACTCTATGCTATCCGTGCGCGGACGATGGCGCATAGGCTTCCGAGGCGAACGCTTTTCGTCAACGCGGCATTCGGCGGACGGCGTTGTAGATGAACTCTCACACTCTTCCGCAACCAGAATCTGAACGCTTTCCTCAGAATGCCTGATCTGGTGAAAGCGCAGAAAGGAACTTATGATGTAGCTGCCTAAATGTCTTATCAAAAAGTGCTTCTTTGCCTTTGGTGACAGCATAGCCATGATGACTTGACAATTTTCTTGTTGTAGTACAGGGTAATTGCATTGTTCCATGATGTTCAACTTTCGGTATGCGAAGTGCGTACATGACTCTCGAGCGCGTTGCGTTCTTTCGAACATTCGCTGCTTAGACGTTACATCGCAATTCATGTTATGACGTCTGCGGAACGCTGCTTTAATGTCAGCCTAAGTGGTGATACAGCCACCTTTGTGTGGTGACGCATCGATGTAAAGTATTTAGCTGGGAGCCTCGAAATAATGAACTGTATGGCGACCTCGTCAGGAACGCTGAAGGCTCAGAACCAATGATCTACTTGGTGAAACCAGGCGTTTAGATCTTTCCCGACATGCGGTAAGGAGCTCGCCGTGAAACTTGAAAGTCGGTCGCAAACGTCTTCACCGTTAGACATGCATAGGGCATTATCGCTTCTGGCGTTGCTTTAGGAGCCGCGTTTAAGATTCATCGACGCACTGCTCTCCTCTGCACTCATGCTTGATTCGGCGTCAGAATTTTCATGCGTTTTTTACTCCAAGCGCTCGATGCGTTCTGCAAGTGGAGCAAGTAAGTTGCAAAAGAAGTCGTGACTTGCCTGCACCTGCGGGTCAAGAGGTGGCTTTGGTGCGTCGTCGTCTTTAGCGGCGTCGTGGTCCTTCGAAAGCATTACCTTCAGTCCCTCCAGTTCGCGCCGGAGCAGATCAACCTCAGTCTTTAGGGCAGCAGCGTCGGACACAGCTGACCTGTAGGCTTCCGCCCGGGCGGCGTCATCGAGTTGTTCGAACACGTCGCTGGAATACGGGGCTGTCACCATCTTGGGTTCACGGAGCCGAAGTTGTCCTGAAGTCAGGGGTTCAGCCAAAGGAGCGCGTACAGAGCAACGTCCTCACATAAAAAATATTGTAGTGAAGAGGAATGTCCAGCGTTGCAACCACATCGCTTGTCCTGCGCGAGGCACGAGCTGGAGCTGCCTAGCCTGTGTTTGCTGCAACGCTGTCCGCGCCCGTCCAGTTCTTGCTGCTACTGTTCCGACGCAACCAACGCTTATAGCCCAGCGTTTTCATTATATTTTGGTGGAGGCTGCTGCGGTTTTCTCCGTCTCTGGAATCGCGTAGCCGAAATCTCCCGGCCGTCATGCCTGACGACGCCGTCTCGACACCCCCACCGGCTTCGCCGGCCATGTGTGCCGGTGCCCAGCGTCTGCGAGAGCCCGAGATCTTCAGCGGCACCGATGAAAAAGACGTTGAGAATTGGCTTGAATCCTATGAACGAGCGAGTGCTACCAACAAATGGGACGATCCCATGACGCACGGCACTGTGATGTTTTACTTAACGGATGTCGCCAAGCTGTGGTACAAAAACCACGAGGCCGATATCCCCACTTGGACGACCATTAAAACCAGCATCGCGGCTGTTTTCGGACGTCCTGGTGTGCGCGAACTTCGGGCAGCACAACGACTCCGAAGCCGGTCGAAGCAAAGTGGTGAAACGTTCACTGGGCTACATTGAAGACATCCTCGACCTCTGCCGGCGTGTCAACCCGACCATGGCGGAAGCGGACAAAGTGTGACTGATCATGAAGGGCATTTCCGATGATGCCTTTCAAATGCTGCTCTCGAACAACCCTGCCACTGTCTCTGCACTTATCGAGCTTTGCCAGATCGAGTTTCGACGAGCTCCGAATACAGCGTCTTCTCCCGCGGCGCCAGCACGTCTCGGACGAAACCATCTCGAGCGTGGCTACCGCTCCTCATCTTGAGTCACTGCTCTCCCAGATCAAGGATTTCGTACGTGCTGAGGTCACTCGTCAGCCTTCTCTGCTATCACCAGCCGGGCAACCACCGTCGCCTTTGCCAGCAAACATTCGCCAGGTGTTCCAAGAGCGTGTTTGCGCGGCTCTGCCTTCTGCCTGCGATACTCCGCCGTTGCCGACCCCTGTTGTATGTGCCGAGGTGAATGCGCCTCTAAGCTATGCTGAAGTTGCCGCACAGCCAGCGCCTCAGACATTTGCGTCATTACCATCAGCCGTGCCAGTTCGACCAACTCGTCGCTTCAATCAGGCAAGGTACCAGAGAGCAGTGACCAATGGCGCACTCTCGACAGCCGGCCAATCTGTCTTGCGTGTGGCCTGCCTGGCCATGTCGCACGATATTGCCGTTGGCGCGTACCTACCTACCCCCAGAGCTTCGAAGCTGACCCGTAGGTGTCACTGCGGCCACCGTTCTCTGCATCTCGGAATCCCGGCCAGATGTCTTCTTACAACGACCATCGCCCTCCTCGTAACCGCCATTCGCCATCGCCTCGACGCCGCTCGCTATCGCCGATGAGTCGTCGTTCGCCGGAGCAGGAAAACTAATTGCCGCACTTCCAGAGGCAGGAACTGCGTCACCCGCGAAAAGACCAAGGCTCCTCCCTTCACCGACGAATGTTATTGACGTATCTGTGGACGGCGTAGCTGCACTCGTCCTTGTCGACACTGGTGCCGCAGTTTCAGTTAAGAGTGCCAAACTCTGTCGCTTGATAAAAAAAGTTACGACGCCGCTATCAAACATATCGCTTCGTACCGCCAGCGCAGATCGCATCACGCCGGCACCTGCATCTACTGCTCGCGTTGTGATTAATGGCCTGCTCTATGTCGTGGAATTGTTAGTGCTGCATTCGTGCTCCCACGACCTCTTTTTGGGCTGGAACTTTATCTCCGCTAATAAGGCCGTCATCAACTGCTCTCGCGCTGAGGTGGCATTTGAAGCGCTTTGCGACGCCCCGTTATTTGACGCTCGTGAAACTGAGGACAAACTATTTGTTGCGGAAGACGTTTCAATACCGCCGCACTCTTTTGCCCTTGCCACAGTGTCCTGAAACAGTATCGCTGAGTTGAGCGCCCTTTTTGCGCCATCTGCCATTTTCGCCCATCGCAAATGCTCCCCGCTGCCTTTTGCTCTTTTGGAATTCAGAGACGGCGGCAGCAGATTGCTAGTCTCGAACCTGCTGTCATGTCCTTTAAGACTGCTTCGTAGCGAGTGCGTCGGTCGTGTCCACAGTGTCGATCCTTCTACCATAACTGACATGCTAACAGGCTCTACCGCCGGACACGACGTCGCTGGAGTGACCTGTGACTCCTCGCAGCAGACTGCTACGCCTGATGTACTGAGCAGCTCAATCGCCGAGACGTTAACCATTTCTCAACGCGCCCAGCTTCTACGCCTCCTCGACAAGTTCCGTTTCTTCCTTCGACTGCCAGCATGCTGCCCTCGGCCGCACGTCAGCTGTAATTCACCGCATCGACACGTCTACCAATGCACCACTGCGACAAAGGCCCTATCGTGTGTCCGCGACAGAGCGCCAGGTTATCGACGACCAAGTAGCTGACATGCTGAAGCACGGCGTCATTCAGCCTTCGAATAGTCCCTGGGCATCTCCAGTTGTTCTCGTTAAGAAGAAGGAGGGGTCAATTCGCTTCTGTGTTAAATACCGTCGTCCTAACAAGATTACTCGAAAAGACGTTTACCCCTTACCAAGAATTGACGACGCCCTTGACTGCCTCCAAGGCGCGGAGTTCTTTTCTATCGACTTACGCAGCAACTATTGGCAGGTCCCTATGGCGCCGACGACCAACCTAAAACCGCTTTCGTCACACCTGACGGCCTTTACGAATCCCGTGTCATGCCTTTTGGTCTTTGCAACACGCCCGCAACATTCGAGCCGATGATGGACAATCTTTTTTGTGGTCTTAAGTGAAAAATGTGCCTGTGCTACTTAGATGATGTGGTTATATTTTCACCAGATTTTCCCACGCATCTCTGCAGGCTAGAGGAAGTAATGCAGTGTCTAACTGACGCTCGCCTTCAGCTCAACCTGAAGAAATGCCGCTTTGGCGTAAGTCAGCTCACCATCCTCGGCCATGTTGTGTCCAAAGACGGCATCCTTCCCGACACCGCCAAGCTTCGGGCAGTTGCTGACTTTCCTCAACCTGCGTCTCTAAATGAACTTCGCAGCTTCTTTGGCCTCTGTTCCTACTTTCGCCGCTTCATTCGGAATTTTGCGACCATCACCGCTCCCTTAAATCAGCTTCTACGAAGCGACTCGACAAGTTACGTTTGGTCGCCCGCCTGTGACGACGCGTTCCAACAGTTGCGCTGTCTGCTAACCTCACCGCCAATCCTGTGTCACTTCGACTCTTTCACTCCGACTGAGGTATACACCGACGCCAGAGGTGTTGGACTCGGTGCCGTGCTCGCGGAGCGCAAATCGGGGTTTGCCAAGAGTGTCATCGCATACGCAAGCCGTATCCTCACTAAAGCCGAAAAGAATTGTTATGTTACGGAGAAGGAATGTCTGGCCATAATTTGGGATCTTGGTAAATTTCGACCTTCCCTATATGGCCGCCCCTTCGACGTAATCACAGATCACCAGGCCCCTGTTGGCTATCCACGTTGAAGGGCCCCTTCGGCCGTTTAGCTCCCTGGGCTTTGCGGTTGCAAGATTTCGACATGCGTGTCGTGTACAGGTCTGGCCGCCGCGACACCGATGCCGACGCCCTATCACGCTCGCCTGTGTCAACCGAAAGCGCTGCCTGCCTATCTGCCGTGGACGAAACACTTTCGTTCCCAGCAGACTGGGACATGGCGTCTGAGCAAGACAAGGATGCCTGGATCAGCGCCCTTCTGCAATTCCTTTCCGACCCGTCGACTTTTTCTTCAGCTTCTCGAGCATTGCACCATCAAGCTTCCCACATTGAAATCCGCAATGGTCTCCTCTATCGCCGGGACTACATATCTGACAGCCGCAAGTGGTTACTGGTTACACCTCGCCATCTTAGTGCAAAAATATGTTCAGCCTTCCACGCAGACCCACAGTGCGCCCATGCCGGCGTCTTCAAAACATACGCCCGACTTTGCTCCAGGTTTCATTGGCGAAGCATGTACAGCTTTGTGCGCAAGTAGATTCAGTCCTGCCTACAGTGCCAAGGGCGCAAAGCTACTCCTCAGCACGCTTATGGTCCGTTCCAGCCAATCCCGTGCCCGGTCAGACCCTTCGACCGCATTGGCATTGACCTGTATGGGCCCCTTCAATGCACAGCTTCTGGAAACCGCCGGATACTTGTCGCTGTCGGCCATTTGACGCGATACACAGAAACATCCGCTCTGCCTGCTGCCATGGCCTGCGACATACCATCTTTCCTCCTGCGGAACTTCATTCTCCGTAACGGCGCACTGCGCGAACTTCTGAGCAATAGGGGTCGTGAACGCACTCCTTGCCGAATCTCATATTGTTCTTCATACTACTGCCGCCTACCATCTGCAAACAAATGGCTTGACGGAAAGATTCAAGCGCACCCTTGGCTACATGATCTCTAAGTGTGTTGCCTGAAATCACTCTGACTGGGACCTAATTTTGCCATTCGCGACGTACGCCTACAACACTGCTCCACAGGCAACTACAGGCTTTTCGCCATTTTTCCTCGTATATGGCCGAGAACCTTCGACCACACTCGATACCATTCTGCCGTACCGACCAGATGCATCCGAATCCATGCCCATCTCTGAAGCAGCCCGCCGCGCCGAGGAATGCCGTCAGCTCGCCCGGTCGTTCAGAACCATCGATCAATGGAGACAAAAATCTCGGTGCGACGATGACTACCCGTATCCTCACCCTCTTCCAGACTCCCTTGTGTGGCTTTGTTGCCAGCTGTCCCTACTGGCCTCCAAGCTTGTTTCGAAATATCAGGGATCCTACCGTGTTGTTGCGCAGACGTCACCCGTGAACTATATCATCGAACCAGTTACACCGTCTACAGACCAACGTTTTCGGGGTCGTGAAACCGTTCACGTACAGCGTCTGAAGCCCTATTACGATCCGCTCTTAATATAGAATGGCTCTTTTCCGACGGGGGACGAATTGTAGTGAAGTGGAATGTCCAGCGCTGCAGCCACATCGCTTGCCCTGCGCTATGCACGAGCTGGAGCTGCCGGGCTTGTGTTTGCTGCAACGCTGCCCACGCCCGTCCAGTTCTTGCTGCTACTGTTCCGACCCAAATACCGCTTGCAGCCCGGCGTTTTCATTATGTTAGAAATGTCTTCTTAGCTCACCCCGAGCCGTTGGGCGCCAAATGTGACGTGCCGTTGTGGTCATCGCTTTCTATGGGTTCCGAGGCGGCGTAAGAAAGACGACCGAACACAGTGGAGACCAGGAAGGGACTGCCAGACCCTCCTCTTTATTCTTCGAAGCTGCCCGAGCGCGCGCGAGCTCGACGCCTAGGTGCTTCGTTTTCTTCGCGTGAAGGCTCAAGATATACACTGAGCGTCGTCTGCTTTCACTCGTGATAGATACAAAAGACGAGGCGCAAGAAGAAAAAATTGCGCAGCTTGCAATGAGTCGCGCAAGGTACAGCTAGAGTGTACTATCACAGCAGAGCTGACCGGCACTCGGATGGGTCCTGGCTTCACTAGGCACGCGTGCAGTGTTTACGCGATCCCATTACAAACCACGAGTATGGGCTACGTATCAACCAGGTTCTATTGGGTGTCTCTGTTCCTTTATACGAGGGTTACTCAAAAAGTAAGGGCCGTTTCGTCCCTCCCCCCCCCCCCCAAAAAAAAAAATAAATAAGTATTAGTTCGTAAACGTCTTTATTGGCGGGTTGAGTTTAGTACAAACCTACTTCACTTTTCTGCAAATCACCGTTAACTTCTAAGCACTTTTCGTACCGCTGCACCAGATCCTTTATTCCCTCTGCGTAGGCATTGTCCTTCTGGGAATGGAACCAGTTGACAACGATAGTCTTGACTTTCTCGTTGTCTTGAAACCGTTGTCCCCCAAGCCACTCTTTCAAGTGCAAGAAGAGGAAATAGTCACTTGGTGCAAGTACAGGAATGTAGGGAGGATGATCAAAAAGTTGCCAACGAAAATCTTGGATCTTCTTGGTTCTACATCATGCGTAAAGTGCAGCGCGCACAGGAAATGACGGGCGAAAGGGTACAAGCAAACAGGACTAGCGCTGACTCTCAACTGAAACTTTATTGGAAAGGAAACAACATAAATGTCTAGAATTATCACAACCATGTCGGCCAAGAAACACCGAAAAAATACCGAAATTAACTAGACAACTTGCGTTTTCGATACAATCATCTTTTGTAAGTGTTGTCAGATAATGAAAGTCAATGTCACTCAAGGTGATCGACGGCCTGCTGACACACGACTCTCATTTCCTTCTGATATGGAAAGCTTCGACAATTTCTTTGGCGACCTGCTGTCTGTGCTGCGTTAGAATCATTGTGTCGTCAAAGTGGGGGGAGCGGCCAAATTAATGACAATGGTCAGCGAGGGTACATGGGTAGTATTCACTGAGTCAACGTTTGTGCTCTTTTTAATCTCATGTTGACAAACCTTCCGCTCTGCCCAGTGTAAGTTTTGCCACAAGACAGGTGTTTGGTACATAAATTCCCACGTCACAATCAAGTTTAGACACATGCTTCACCCCGCATCCTGCAGCCCGTGCGCCAGTGCCTAGGTGTTTACTTATTTTTGCGCATAGACCAGATAGTTTTCGGGGTGAGGAGAACAAAACATCTACACCATATCGCCTGGCGACGTTCTTGATTCCATGCGCTAACTTATGAGCGTAAGGTATTACTGCAATTCTTTGTGGTTTTCCCGATTGTGGCTCTTTTTCTCTTCCTTTTTCCTTGCCGTTCTTGAGACATTTGCGCATTTTATCGCAAGCCAGAACGATGACAGAACGATGACATGCTTGTTCCAGTCATCAATATCCGCACGTTTTTCATCAATATCTGCTGGCCGCTGTATACTGGCTGCTATACCCAATACCGATAGCGACGCTCCCCGGCTCATAACGAGGCGCGACACGTTTCCGTGTGGGCAAACGCTTTGAGCACTTCTTCGCCCGATCTTTCATCGCTTCTCGTCGAAACCAGGGCTGCTACACCTTTTCCGTTACTGCGGCGCTCCCCGCCTCCTAACGAGGCACGACGCTATTGTGTAGGGAAAACGCCGTAGCCGATCCATTTACTCCACTCATCTCGTCTCATCAACAGTTCCGCAGCACTCATGGGCGTATCTCGACCGACCGCTTCACATCACTCATATACCTAACTTGGGACACAGCTGCCAGTCACGTACCCTGTCTCTATCAGTCCTCCCAGTTTCCGAACATAAGCAGGATCGCGAGTTGCGCTAGTTGGTGGGTGTTTATCGTAATATAATCGACAGCGCAACGGGTTAAACACGGACCGAACATAACCCCCTTTTACCACCTTCTCTCCGACAAATCACGAGGTCACGACAACCCTGCATGTGCTGACTCAACACTCTTCCACCATCATCGGGCGTTAACTAAGCCCGGCCGGCACAACTCGCACAGTCGACAACTTCAGAAACCACGCGCAACCCAAACCCACAACAATCAAGCCAACTACCCGCCTCACTTTAAAAAAATCTTCAAAACAAGACATGTGTACAGGTCAAAGCAAAAACAAAACGGACAAGAGGCAAAACCCTCGACACAATATCTTCACAAAAGCAATAAAAGCAATGTATGAGGAGAAATCATAGGAGACAAAATGACAACCAACACTATGGGCATTCATGACCCCGACAGAGCAGGTAACCCGCAGAGCAGCGTTTCTCGTCGCAACTCGTCTCCTAATTAACTGCGTGCCTGCCGTCTGGTTGGGCGACCGCTACTCATCAACCTAAGGCGGGTCAGGCACAAGCCCGCGCCCTGCCCATGGCTCTAGCCAATGGCTCTGCATGGCTCTGCGCCTACGCTGGTGTAGACCTTCTCCCCGACTCTGAGTTTTGGGTCCTCGTTAAGGGCCCGAACCCCCACTTGCCTATACTAAGCTGCGGAGCGGAGCGTGAGTGAAGCGACTTTATGAGGCCGCTGTTGTCGCTGTGTGAGCTCGGCGCGGCGTTCGTCGAGTGTGCCGCAGTTGCCCTTTGGTTCACAATCCCCCCCCCCCCCTCGTAATCTTGGCATTCTACAGTCTACACTACAGTTGAAGACAGAGTTACTACACTACAGTTGAAGACAACAATTAATGTTCTTTACGCTTTCCTTGGCGTAATGTTCCGCTGAATTCACATGGTTTTGTCCAACAAAGAAACGAATTAATTGGAACTCTTTGTCTAACAAAAAAATTCCGTTCTTTCGTTCCGCCAGCAGCAGTTGCTTCTCAGGAACGAAATAAACAGCCACGTCAAAATGCATGAGAAGCAACACGAAAGGTTCGACTCGTGGTGGAATTTCAGTTAGCCCTTTCCTGATGATTGAATGAATGGATAATTATTAGTCTCTGCCGTGACGTGAGAGCCAATCATGAAATCTAAAGCTCTCACAGACGAACACATTTCGCAAAGCTTCTGTTTCACATCGGGCGCACCTCGCCTCTGCAGCCGTCAACGCTCGCGACGCGTGCGCCACTGGGCTTTCCCATGCAATAGCAAGAGCGCTGGCCAACTGCTAAGCGCGACGCATCGGCTGATATTTGCGTGGCTCTAAGAGGATCAAGCAATGCTAGCTAGAGTGCTGTTATGAGCATTGTGTACAAAGGTCCCCGAGCTTTTTGTCTGGGCGTCGGCCCATTCTTTTTTACGAAAAACCGCAACACCAGAGTATTGTCAGAGAGGTGAGGAATGAGCTTTCCGGATTAATTAATTGCGCCCTTTGAGCGGTCGGCCTCTGAACATCTTGCTTTTAGGTGAGCACCCGCAACTTGGGGAATTAACGAGCCAAACTTACATGCGGCTAAATTCCTTCCTTGCAAATAAAGTCCCCGACGAATTTCACTCGGTCATCTCCGAATATGCACTTCTCTGCGTTGAAGGCAGGCTCAGCGTATAATAATACTTATTAGGGTTTAACGTCCCAAACCCACCATATGATTATGAGGGACGCCGTAGTGGAGGGCTCCGGAAATTTCGACAACCTGGGGTTCTTTAACGTGCACCTAAATCTAGTACATGGGCTTCATGCATTTTCGCCTCCAACGAAAATGCGGCCGCCGCTGCTGGGATTCAATCCCGTGACCTTCGGGTCGGCAGTCGAGCCTCATTTTCACTGGACCACCGTGGCGGGTTCAGCGTTATCGCTGGTGCTTGCGTAAGCTCCCGAATAAACTTGACTATTGGCGTTCTGGACGTAACCTTATTAGAACAATCTTAAACAATCGCGAAGCTTCCTAAACATCATCGCGTGACCTGCGCCGACTGCTGATAACAGTGTTATGGGGGTGAAACTCGAATACATCAATATAGAGAAATGACAGCACGTGGAAACGCCACCCTCTGGAAACTGTGTGAATGTTCTATTTTCAGTGCCACACAAACTAGGAGGAATCAGCGGACGAGTAAACAAAAAGTGGAAACCTCCCCAAAAAAGCTAAAAAGGAGGTCGGCTGTGGCGTAAAGCACAGAACTCGAGCGACTAACTGTGACAAGAGCGTTGTGTGCAATGAACCGTTTTCATTTGGCTGTGTGTATAAAGACAAGACCAGAACATGTGTGATTAAGGTAGCATGTCGGCCTTTGGGGCCTCCTCGAGAGCACGCACGGCGGAAACGTTTCCAGGCACGTGAGAGGAGAACACGGTCCACATTATAATAATAATTGTTGGGGTTTAACGCCCCAAAACCACTATATGATTATGAGGGACGCTGTAGTGGAGGGCTCCGGAAATTTTGAGAACCTGCGGTTCTTTAACGTGCACCTTAATCTAAATACACGGGGCCCAAGCATTTTCGCCTCCATTAAAAATGCGGCCGCCGCGGCCGGCATTCGATCGCGCGGCCTTCGGGTCAGCAGTCGAGCACCATAACTACTAGACCAGCGTGGCGGGTAACACGCTCCACATTGGCCATGCACATAGAACGGGTCAACCTTAGCAGAAATCCGCCCGGGTGGGGGCGGGAGATGGGTACAGCTGCCATGTAACAAGGCCGGGGAGGTTAGGGCAAGGGCTCTTTTCGTTAATACAGGGTAGGCGTGGATTGGGGCGGAACGCATCCAGCGTTTCCTCCTGGCTGGCTGCTGAGCGAAGAACGCGGGGTTTTGAGCGTCCGCGAAAGCGAATCGTTATCTTTGTTTTAAGTGCGTAGCACTTGTGGGGCCTGGCTTGTCGTCCGTCCGTCTCATGTGGTGTGATCACGCTCAGAGAAAAGTGGCCAATACAGGCCTAAACAAGGCTAGCAAAGCTCGAAGCCGAGTTATTATAAACGAACAAGGTATGAAATATTTTAATTTACAGAAATAGCTCAGAAGTAATCGCAATAATGAAGTAAACATAGCTAAAAAACTTGGAGGACGCTTGAGCTCCGCCTTTAAGAGTAGAACGCGATAGCGTAATCGGGCCCCGTGCGCATCGCCTCCTGAATTGCTAGCCTGCCTTCGGTTCTTGGTGCATGCTTCAACCAAGCCGCTAGGAGACGAACGTCTATACGCGTAACATTGGCTGTTTCAAACTGTCGTAGAATGCCTACTGCAAGTACAGTTGTTAAGTGTCCACCATGCCATAATTCTTCCTTTTGCTCATCAGCGAAGAGCCCACTGCGCGTCCGTGAGGCAACTCGCGAACCTACGCAGCTGCTCACCTTAATGATGATTTTGCAGCTGATGATAATCAAATATCTCTGAGTGCTTTGTAAGGGGTGGGCCTTTAAAAACACCCGCTCGTTGCGCAATGTTAATGTTTTGACGACTGGCGCGATTCTAGGCTTCTGTCACGCAATATTACATGCGTTAAGGAGACTCTTCCCACTGCATTACATTCGTATACTTTTTTTCCGAAGCAGTTTCGAACAATGGCGTAGCTCTCTGGTAGAACACCAGCTTGTCACGCAGGAGGCCTGGGTTCGATTCTCACTCGAACCGAAGATTTTTATTATTTATTTTTATTTGCATCGATCTCGATTTTTGGGTCAAGGACAACGCTGATTTTCCACTCACAACGAACGGCGCCGAGACCGGAATTTCACCGAAACAAGCTCTTTAACGCTATCGCGTTGAAGTGCTTCGCAAGCATGCGACTCACAGCCGCGCCGCGCAAGAGAGGGCGCCATTGCGTCGCCAAGCGGGCGATTGCTCCTACCACCGGTGCTTCTCCGGCGTCCTTGTCGCTACATCTGAAGGGGGAAACAACTTGACGGAAATCGATGCAAACGACACGTATCGCAACTGCCGTAACCAGCAGGAAGATCTGTAACTACCAAAAGAAACAAATCGATGCCATTTTCGCTCTTTATGGAATTCGCCCCATCAGCCTTGTGTCACAATAGGACTTAGTCGCGCCGAGTCTACCCTGCTGTGTAGAGTAAGAATGCGATCGGCCTAAACTCCTGCATGGTTGCTTAAAGTAAGGGGCACTCCTTCCCCGTTGTGCACTGAGTGCCATGAACCTGGGGATATACATCACTACATCTGGTCCTTTAAGCGCTTTCGCTCCGAAAGGGAGAGACACTGTGAAGGAAAAGGGACCCCACTGTGAAGGAAAAAGGTTTTCCCCACGGATGCTGTGGAGACATTGTGTTTCCGGCAGGTGTGCGGATGGTTCGCAAGGAAGTGGCTACTATACGTTTACGTTTTCTACGAGAGACAGGTTTAAGCGATCTATGGTGAGACATACTACATGGAAAGAGTCACTCAGGCGGAGCAATTGCCGGTCATGTGTGCCAGGCCAGCCCTCGCCTGTGGCAACATCACCACCACCGCCACCACCATCGATAAAGCGTAGCAAAAAGTAGCGCGAATACCGCGCACCGAGATGTGAATCTCCCTTACAAGGTTCTACTCGTGCCGGAGAAACCCTACATGCTTACCTCAAACATTGACGTCATCGACGGTTTGGTAAACAGAGCAGTGGGAACTCTACGAACGGCAATCGCTGGGTGCCCGTGCTACGCTCTTCCTCAGGTTTCACAATAGCGGAGCTGCATTTAGCGCAGGATTTAGAGCTACACCAATCGCTTCACAATTTTCATTTTGTTCCCCTTCCTTTCCTTCGCGAGAGCTGCGACGGTATTGGAGAAGGCGTCTAGCCCGCCGTTCGCTTTTCTTTTGAGAGGGCATTTGCTGACATGGCCCGCATATTTGCGCACCTCGCATGTTGTCTCGTCGACCGCACGCCTGCGGTAATGTTATGCCATAGTGGCTTTGATTTTTTGCTTGCATACTTGCACGCCCCTCCTTGTCAACCTTTGCATGGCTGTACGCTATTGAGTGCCGCACCGAAGAGATTGTGTGAGTGTGTGGTTACGTCATGAATTAAAGCGGTTCTTCTTCCTTGTGTATCCGGTCTTCGTCGTGCGGGTCGCGGCTCGCAGATCCCGTTGAGCGAAGGCTGAGGCTTTCAGTATTGTAAATAATAAAGAAAATTCATGCACGAGCTTCCAAATTGTCCCGTTGCGGGGTAGACATTGTATCTAGATGAGTAAATGACTTTCTGTATTTGCTGTTATTTTCGTGTAGTCTCGTGAGAGTGTTATATTGATGCTCTGCGCAAGTGAATGAAAGCGGCAGTCAAGTGTCGGCGTTCGTGTCTTCCTAGTGCTTTCGTCTTAACTCGTGGTGCCTAAACGCTAAAAGAAACAAAGCTTGCAGAGCACCCAAGAGCTTTTCTAACAATTTTCTGTGTCCTAAAAACCGAAAGCTCCTATAACAGCAAGCACCTGTAGGCCGTCTGATACCAGACATAAAGCACAGTATGCAAATACACCCAGCATCATAACGCCACTCATTCTTGGGCATAATCACAATTGCAAATGATATAATGTACTGAATCAGGCGCTCAAAATTCTGAAAAAACCGAAGCGATACCGTATCACACATCCGCACATTCCTGTGCTTTTACCCTGCACAATATCAAGCAATAGAAGAAAAAAAAATCTGCGTAAGCACATTACGGTGGTTATTTGTACAACCACAAAAGTACAATGGTCATGTGAAATTCTATTTGAATAGATCAAAAGTACCACACATTCTGGGACCCACTTCTATCCAATCACCTGTAATTCTACCTTCGAGTGCCCTAGTTTCCCTCTGTGTTTTACGCGAAAACCATAAACGTTCTTGATAAGTGTAGTAAAAATGGTATCTTCGAATAAAGGCGTTTATAAACCCAGACTCCTAAGTTCACCAAACGACCGACATGGACATCAGAATGTGCACGCATACTCGGAGATATTTTTATTTTTGCAGCGAAGAAACATGGCAAGATAATTCGTCGGGCCTGGGTACCAAGCCATATTGGTGTCCCAGGAGACGAGAAGGCAGGCAAACTCGGAATAACGACTACACATCAAATAAAAACAGAGAGCTATCATTTAAATGTTGCATCCATAATCGTTGTAGAGATTATTATCCAATACTATTGCTTTGCTAACCTGGTATTTAAGGTTGTCATGAAAGATTGCAAGCAGCTATAATCGGCTACACCCATCGCTGTCTTTCCACAGAGCACAAATGCCCCGTCCAATAGCGCTTGCTCAATTTTGTGACGTCATACGGAGTGCTTCAGGGAGGTGACTTTTCCATACAGGCGCACGTTTGCGTCGTTGCACTCTAGAAAAGGGAAGCGAGAATGTAGTAACGGGCCGCGCTGCTCCTTGAGAGCAGCGACTTTCTCCTTTCCGGACGCTCTGCCCCTCGCGCTCTATTTCGGCCAGCGCCGAGCGGAGAAACTTTTCCCCTCTATCCCGAGACCTTGCGCGCGCGTTCTTTAACGTGCACCCAAACATAAGCGCACGGGTGCTCTTCGCATTCTCCTCCATCGAAATGCGGCCGCCGTGGCCAGGAGTCGAACCCGCGCCCTCGAGCTTAGTAACGCGACACCGAACGGCTAAGCTACCACGGCGGGTATGAAAGCGCAAAGGCAAGTGGGCCGCAAAGTTTCACCGACCGTTTATTTCCCAGACTGGATTACAATCATAAGAAATGTTAAACTGCATCATAATTGCTAATTTCTGAAAAATAAGCCAAGTGACTTCTGTCAGTTAGGCTAAAATTCTCAATCACATGTGTTTTGAATTACGCATGCCACCACTGAGAATTAGGACTGAATTATGCACGCGTGCAGTA
Source organism: Rhipicephalus sanguineus (assembly GCF_013339695.2). Taxonomy (NCBI): domain Eukaryota; kingdom Metazoa; phylum Arthropoda; class Arachnida; order Ixodida; family Ixodidae; genus Rhipicephalus; species Rhipicephalus sanguineus. The sequence continues at coordinate 34,465,044 of NC_051176.1, forward strand.
TGCATCTCTCGTAAACAGGATTCTGCTTTGCCGTGCGAAACTCAACAAAAAATGCATTTCTAGTGACAGCTGTGCACAGTAGGCAATTACGCACGTTCTCGCTCACCTCTGTGAAAAGAGTATTCCAAGTCCAACGCAATAGTAACCACCGCCACAACGATAAGGGCACAGTTGTCGCAGAATTATTGACCGCATGTTGACATGCCAGGCGGGCGAATACCATGACGTAACTGTAGCAGAGAAGTATGTAGGTACAGCGTACTAAAATATTATAGAACACGTAGTATGGGTAGCGCTCTTTTTCCATAATTAGCGTGGTGTAGTGCTAGTTCCTCTACTCGTGCAGTCGAGCTGCCGCGACGCCAAGAGCCACTGACATCACTCACGAAAGAACACCGTCCGGTGCGAGGCCATATTGTCTTGTTTCTTCGCATGACCTGCGTTGTAACGTAGGTATACACAACTTAGACGGCCGCTACCGCATCAAAAGCATTGTCATTTGAGGGCTAGTAGTTGGACGAATCCATGACTCATCGTCACACTTGTGGTCAACGCTTAAATAGGATGTTAACAGATGTTAACTCCAAACCACTCAACGACGGCGACGCCACGAACGCGACAGAATCTGGCCTGTAAGCTGCGGCCTCCCACAGTAGTAATAAAAAATAAAGAAATCAGAGACGGAAATTTTATCTGTGGCGGCTGTCGAGAGATGGCGCTACTTTCAAAATGTCGTCAGAATGGTATGCATGGTTCTCGAGGTGGTCGTTTTGACATTAACTGTGTAATTATAACGTTCATTCTTATGCGGCTTTAGATTAAGTAATGAGCTTGGCCAAGCGATAGGTACAATATAATGATGTCTGCGTGTCTTGTGATGCCGCCATGAAATGCAAAGAGGTGAAGACAAATGGCGCATCACTTGGGGCACCAGGGTCGGTCGTGACTCAGTGGCTATGCAAGAGGCTGTGCTTCGCATTAGGATATGCGTAAACGTCTGTACATATGCGGCTGTAGTGACTTGTTGATGTTGGTTTTATACATTTGGATGAATTGTGTATTGAATTCAGTGAGTGTGTTATGTGTCTCGCATGCCTGGTTAACGTGTGCGTATTAATAAAACGTGTATGCAAATGTACTGCTTCAGCATTCTGGTCTCCTCGCGTAATCCATGGATGGGCCCACCTTGCCAAAAGGCCATTCTGTAGTATAAATGTACTCAGGCATGAACGTTCTCTTTTTGTGGTATTGTCGAATCCCTCCAGGTGGCGCCAGCTACCGCCTGCTTCACGGCTCTGGCGCTTTCACAGCTCCACCTACTTATCGCAAAATAATTGACAGCGCAACAGGTTAAACACGGACAGAAAGAAGAAAAGGACACCGCGCTGAACTCACAACTAGATTTATTTTGTAAAAGAAAGAACATATATACATACACACACACACACATTATATATATATATATATATATATAATGTGTGTGTGTGTGTGTATGTATATATGTTCTTTCTTTTACAAAATAAATCTAGTTGTGAGTTCAGCGCGGTGTCCTTTTCTTCTTTCTGTCCGTGTTTAACCTGTTGCGCTGTCAATTACTTTACGAAGAACATCCACCAACTAGCCCAACTCGCGATTCTGCTCCACCTACTTATATGTTGTTGAACTTCATGTTAAAGAGACAGAGCGTGCAAACACGGACACAAGAGAGAAGTCAAGCCACATGGAGAAAGGAATACTAAGGAGAGGCCCTCGTCACATTCATGAAGCCAACACAACGAAACCACCCGCATCGCCTACTGGCGAAGGAGCTGCAAAACATTTCGCGATTTCCGTTGCGTCGCTTGCAAGCGCATGCGCGCATCGAGCGAATCGCGAATCTTTTGCAGCCTTTTTATTTCGCCGTGCAAGCGGCGCCGTCGATTCACGCATGCTGCTGCTTATGTGTGTTCTTGGGGAAAGCTACGCAATGCCCTGTTGTTGCGTATACCCACTGCAAATCGCGTGCACTGCTGAAAGTACCGGGTGTCACTTTTCATGTGTACGTGTACGTTCGCTTAATTGCTGATAACTAATGCATCGTATTTGCATGCGAAGCTCTCGGATGTGCGCTCTGTTGCTTCTTACTCATTGTGTCAACTCAGAACACACGTAAAGTTTTATTGTTGTTGGCGTCTGACGCGCCGTACATAACATGCGCCGAAGGCATCATGCGTTTTTAGAGGCTGTGTCAAGGGAGTGAAACTTCCTATACCATCCATGGAACACGATATTCGCTCCCACCGCCAGACGAACGCCTGGTGTTTGGGGGCGGTACTAAAGAATGCGGGGCATTGCAGACACGCACTGGGGGACGCCATCTTGATGAGGACTGAGAATACGAGTTGCCGGGGGGGGGGGGGGGTGATTTAGCGCCAAATTCAATTGGGATGCACCAGCAAGCAAAATTGAGCGAGTGGAAGGTATTCAGATGGCGAGCGCGCGACCTTCTTTCTGTTGCGCAACCCGCCACATGATCAAAATGACAATAGTTGCGTTCTGACTGATGAAGGTTTGCCCATCCACCTATTTTTGCACTACTTATTCTAAGTAAGGCTTTGTTTTTGTTTACGTGTACACATAAATTAGACAAGAATAAGAAGCAGAGTTTGACTGTTTTATTGCCTAAACGTACCATTCATACAGTAAAAACACGACTTGAGTATTTTATGCTACTGCTGCAACCGCATCCTTATACGCTGTGCAAGCGTAGAAAAACAAAACGAGCAGCATGCAGATCGTACCTTTCGTCCGCCGGGATCCGAAGGAATTTTATGCCGGTGTGGCGTGAAGAATTTCGCCACCACTAAGTACAGCTCGAATTGGGATGACGGCAGGAATCGATTCATGCGTTTCTGTTTCGCCGAAGCTTGCAAGGGTTTCACCAGTTTCGCTGAAACAAATTTACGGTGGTAAAATCGGCCTTTGGGACACAGTAGGCCGTAGCATACATGGGCGCGAGACAAAAAACGCCCCTTTTTCGCCGTGAGAGATAGGACGGCGCAGTTCTCGATTTCCACTCCGGGTGGCGCTCGTAATTTCGCAATCTCGAACTGAAGCCTTTAGGTACACTTGCGTATTAAAAACTCCGTAAAATGGTAATAAATATAAAAAGGAACAACAGTGTTCATTTATGCTCGTAGGTAGTACAGCCCCCAAACTTAAGGATCGCTGCGGTCACGGGTCAGAAGAACCGCGAAGTTTCATCTCCCTGGCTGTGTCGTTCAACGAAAGGGTAATAAACTTTTATTGTTGTTATCGGACCTCGTGATGTATGTATTCTGCGGTGTGCGCTCGCTGCGTGCGCACTGGAATTACAAACTTTATTGCACGATCGCGTATACAATACAGTGGTGTCCTCTTTTCGGCGTAAAGTTACGTCAACTACTAGGTTGGAGTTGCGTCGAACAGCTACTATGCTCGCTCCATATACACGAGCAAACAACCGCTAATCGGGCAATAGATCGGGAAATCGGGGTACGACAAAGGAAAATAAAGGCCTAACTCTTACAAAAATGCAGATTGAGTTTTAATTGACCTGGAACCGAGCATGTATTGAGTCAATTGCAGGTCAATTCAACCGAACTGTCTAGTGGGTCAGCTCGGTACAGATTTAATTGACTAAAGGCAAGAAAGCGCCAATTTACTCACACTCTATACGCATTAAATTGACTTTCAAAAAACTAGGTGTCAATTGACCCACACTGTATACTCATTTAATTGACTTTAAAAAATCTAACCGCCAATTTACTCACACTCTACACGCATTAAATTGTCTTTCAAAAATCTAAGTGCCAATTGACTCGAACTCAACGTATGCATTATTGACCGGCTACTGAGCCCTCTCAATATACCATGCAGTGTTACCTCAAGTCTTTTATGTTTTATGTTTCTCTAGCTTGCGATATGACATTTCACTTTTTTTTTTCATCACAGAAGTGTAATGTCCTAATGTACCTGGAATTAGTTTTCTTGTTTATATATAATAATGTTCTATATAGCTACAAAAGCACCATGAAGCACGCATGTGCAGGGCATCTCCTTAGGTATAGGGCCAAGTTTCACCGCAGGGCCTCCCCTCCCGGCCGCCCCCCTTTCTTTTAGGGGCGAAGCTCCTTAAAGCGGCACCCGTTCGTCCCCGTCGTAGTGCGTAATCAGTCTTAACGCTAGTACCAGACCTTGACCTCCAAGGTGGTGCCGGTGGGAGATTTCTCCTGTGCGTTGTTGAACAATAAAAAATTCGCAGCGTACGCGTTAACTAAAAGCCGAATTCTTCTGTCTCTCATTCCCCATTAGCAGCCATTGACATGTTCCAGTAGGAAACGTTAGTAGAAGTAGAAGTGTAAGTGTTAGCTAAAAGCCGACTTCTTCTGTCTCTCATTCCCATTAGCAGCCATTGTTTACCTCCAAGGTAGTGCCTGGTGAGATTTCTCCTGTGCGTGATTAAACAATAAAAATTTTGTTCAAAACGCCGTTGATTGATGAAATAAACCAACGAAATACGCCAGATGTTTTCTAAAAGCAAAACGAAAAGACGCCAGATGTTTCTAAAGCAAAACGAAAAGACGCCAGCTGCTTAACGAAAGACGCCAGATGTTTCTCCTCTCCTCAGTCAATCAATCTCCGCAGTCCAGAAAACCGACCCTGACCATTTCCTGGTCTGCGGTAGATCAAGTTGCGGGAGAAGCACGAAAGTTGGGCTTCCCTATGTATGCTCGAGTCCACTGCCTTCTTTCTTGAATTGTTCCAAGCCGGTACTATCGTTGCAAGCTACCATACGATAAGCAAGGAGAACATATTAATCGAAAACTAAAGTGGAAACCTTCTTTAGCTCCCCAATTTCGGCCCAACTGAAACACTTAACACTTCTGCGCACTCATTGACTGATAGCAAATTTGGTATAGACCAGCTGTAATGTTATTCCTTTCCAATGAAAGACAATTAATTTGCTGAGACAAGAAGAGAGTTTAATCGGTCCTTAAGACGTTTACTGGTTCCTATATACCCCTATTTGCATCTACGACTATGTAAATTTCAGGCCAGGCAGAGCAGAATAAAGTCATGACAGAATGCTCTAACATCATAGAGCCCCTACTCAGCGAAAGCCCTTTCTGTAATGCTGTAGTGCTATGCGTGCAAGCGTTGCATAGGCGGCCCACATCGCAGAAAACCTACAGTGAGTTGTCGTGATACACGGAAGACGATCTGCACAGCAGTAGCGCAAGACAAATTTAATTATATAATTGTATGATAGCTGTGTAGAAGTAACGTTTTTCTTCAGTTGATAGTTCTGCCCCCTAACTTTTCTCAGTCGGGGGCATGCGCCCCCTTTGCCTCCCCGGTAGATATGCCTATGTGGACAGCCCACTTTATAAATCACCTACTGATGGCAGAGCACATCCTAACAAAGTACTCGGCTACGGCTACGTTTACCATATACCTGTGTATATCATACGTTAATGCGAATCTGTGTTACATCTTGCACTATACACCACCAGAGCAATGCTCCAATCACCATTAGCTGACAAAAGGCACTTCTTATGATCCAACTGTACATGTAGCAGCTACACCGTCTTGTAATATGATAACAATTTACATACACATTAGCGAATAAAGTCAGTCATAAATAACACCGATGGCAAATTCTCTAGGAGATTTATTACATATCATACATAGGCAATTCAAGGATATTTGAGACGAAATACAAACAAATGGAAGTGCAAATAATTTACTAAATCTGCAAGGAACATTTAGCACTGCAATTTAACATGCAGTGATGCTGTTTTATATATGGCAATAACATATGTGCAGGAAAATGTGTGTGTGCCGCAACTATACCAGAGTAGATTGCACAGATCACACATTTAGAACAAGAAAAGAAACAGGACATTTCGCACTGTCCATCTTGCTTTCTTAATCCACGGATGTTGTCCATTGCCATTATAATTATCTTAACTAAACGTAACAAATACATTATGTGAACTCTGTCATTTCATCTTACAAAAGATTTAAAGGAGTGTAAATACCAAAATCTTTGACGATTTCAAAGACGCCCACCAAGGAGTGGAAAACGTCTGAGTGACGATGAAGATACGTACAATGTGACAGCAACACCCCGTGAAGCACCCAAGTGGTGACGTTAGCAAACCAATGTGCCGTTCACTACATTCCACACATTCACCTCCACTTTCCAACACCATTCTACTGAAACAAGCAGCTATGTACCCTGGCAGCGAGGCCACGTCTTCCTTGTTATCTGCATGTGGGATATCCGACCATGAGCATAGGCCTGGACATGGGTAAATGAAAGTTGGAAAACCATTTCATTGTTGATCCTTTGGCATCACATGCAAAAAAAGTTTTCATACTTTGTGCAGTCGTCGTGGTCATATTTTCCGCAAAAATCTCCAACGACACACCTTTTGCAGCTCTCTCCTGATGTATTACTGATTGTTATGACAAGTCTGCAAAAAGGAGCCATGCTTTGTTTCTAGGCTCAAAAATCCAAAGAAATTAGCTTTAATTCGCCCGTTTTTGTCAAGATTTCTCACACAATTCCTTGCAAGTGCACAAAGCCCGAGCTGCAGTCAGTTTCATGTCAGGTGACTGAGATCTTGGGGTCTGCACTCCTTTAATATGCAGTGAAGATGACAAGTAAACACAAAAACAAGGCCTTGTGTATTGTAAAGACTTATGAGTCCACAAACTCCATTGAGAACCTTTATTTCGTCTACTGCATTTAACAGCAAAATGTGGAACACTGGTGACTAGTGGGTATAGACGATGAAGCACATATATACTAAAAGGCAATGCAGCATGATTAAAAAGTTCAGGGCAAATAAGAGTACATTAGCAGACTAAAAGACCAAGGCACTCATTGTGACACAAAGTAAACAAGAAACCTCGCTTGTTACAAACTGAAATCCTCGAGCAATGAAAGGGTACCTAAAGGATGTAAAGTGGCATAGTTAGCACTACCCAAGCGATTAACAAAGGTGGCAGAAGCAGAATGGTACATTCATGAATATATTCACTAGACGTGCCCACTGGAACAGCAAAGTATGAAACATGCTAGTGCACCACTAATTGTCACAAAAAACAATGGTGTTGTAGAGTATCAAGCAAAGGAAGTGAGGAGAGAGAGAGAGACAAAAAAAGGAAGGATCATGGAATGAAATAAACGGTTCACTTTTTGTATGGTGTCGCAAAAACACATTATATCTCTAGTTTTACAGGGAAAAAAATTCTCAAGAAAAAAGGTACGGGACGAGTACAAATAAAGCAAGTAAAACGTGCGCTACATTTGACACTTTCCAGTTCGGTTTACTAAACAGCACTGCTCATACACACAGCAGACATACATTACCAGACTTCAAACCAAATAACAAAACAAGACATGCTCTGTTTCATACACAGAAGGCCTGCTATGAAGGCAAGATACTTTTATATCTATAACCAAAAATCAGTGCATCATGCATGAAATACATTGATATGCTTCACACATTGAAATGAAAAGTATGTCTTATACATTTATGCAATCATATGCTATTTCATGTTTAACACATAAATGAACTGAACACTTTAGCCTATTAAAGTTTCACTCACAGCTACGTTTCTGCCACTGTTCTGCTTAATTAAGTAGGTTTGTATCGTAAATACTTAAAACAGCTATTCGGCAAAGAGCAGTAGATATCGAGCATAACTTTTCTACAGAACACAGAGAGTAAGACACCTTTGACTGCACTACTTGTGTACCAAGGTATTGCCTGCTGATATACAGCAGAGTATAGTTAAACTATACCGATGTGCACTAAATTTTATTACAGTAAGAGCCAGGTCGTAACATAATATGCATTACACAGATTACAAGTGATGAAAGGCTTATAAGTGCAATAGACTCCTACATAATACATGTACACAATGCCACTGTCACAGAAGGACAAGCCTATGTTTCATCATAATAGAACAATAACAGCTCAAAAAGTTCAAAAATACAACCGTGATGAGTGTGCATTCCACGAACCTTCTACAACAGACTCATACTGTAAAATGACATAATATCACAACTATCCTCCATTCTGTAAGCAAACGCTGCCTTTTTCAGCAATTTTCATAGGCGTACACTACCAACTAATGAATCTCACTTTTCCTGCTGGCAGTCTTGAAAAAAAAATGTTAGTAAGAATTTGGTTATGGAATGTAACCATAGAAGTCAGTTAAGTTTGGCATGCATTGTGTATCCACGCACCATGCAAAACACCACTGAGGTTGTTCAGAGGCACAGGCTTAGTAACATGCATGTAACATCTGAACAACCCACGCTGGACTGTAAAAAGCCAGGGTATGCACCCCTGCAAAATAACTATCATGTTCAACTTACAGGACAAGTTAGTGAATGGGACCCCTGCGTTCAGTTAAAAAGTGGACAACACTCTTTTCAAATTTTAAGATTGGGAAAAGGCCAAGTATGGGGCATGCTATCAGCAACATGTCTGAAGAAGCTCTGAAGCAAGCAAATAACTTGCAGTATGGAAATTTAGTGGTCTCCTACATGTACGAGGGCCATTGTTCCTTTCAAGATCCAATCAGTGGCAAAAAGAAATCCACAGAGAAAATTGAAGCTCTTTTATTTAGGAGTATTTAGATACATTTGTTGGGAACTGCGGGGTATCAGCCGAGCACACAACAAGAACGACTAACAAGGCAGACTCGTTGTGCCAAGGTTGGTTGGTTGGCTCCTTAGGGGAATAGCTCAACCCACTTTGGGGGATCGGTTGTGCGCAATGCACATCGTTCTCTTCCTGCAAAGCCGCACTCAACACGCCACTTGAGTACTCCGACGTAACCGTCATTGCATTGTCGGTGGGCACTACACACGTCTAATAAAGTTTTTCAACTTTATTAAAGTTTTTCCACCAACCAACTACACACGTCACAGTTACTTCTCTAATAGTTGCTGCTCCGTGAAATACTGCGCTACAAACCACTGAACACAGAAACTGTGAACCAACGATTTTCTAAAATTGCCTGATCTACTCGAAAAAAAAAGACAATTGATTGACACTTGCTTCCTTCCCTGCCTGCCTGCATTACGAAGGTCATTACGTATTGCTTCAATGCTACTGCACCCTTGCCACACTTTGCAGTCACTCACTGATGTAAGCTGTTCCACACACACGCATTACTCATTTGTCAATGAATTTCGACTGCATTGCACCCCTCTACATACAGAAAGCAAATGACAGCAAGCACTTTGCACTTGGCGAGAAATTTGGTTGTTTGTAGCAGGTTATGCGCTCTCTACATGCTCAGAATTGACAGCTGCGACCTCACACGATCTACGGGTATCTCTAGATCATGTGAGGTCGGGTAGCTTTGCAACACATCTGTGCACCGCATCTTCGGATTTTTATTGTGGCTTTCATTTTGCAACAAATCATACATTGAAAGGAACAAAAAAAAAACAGGGTTGATCCCTCCGTCATAGGAATCGGAATAACACGAAAGTAAAGCGTGCCCTTACAGAAGTAACTGAATGTTTACTGTACATTGATATAAGATAGTTTGCACAATGTATATTGATGTCTCGCAGCTAATGGCGCCGTTTAACGTGTATGCATCCACTTTGATGATTGGTGGTACATCTCCATCCCGACGACTAAAGTCCATGTTAAATGATTAAACAAACGCTTGTGGTAGCTGTATTAGTTAACGGTGAAAGCGTATTCAGTGAGTGAGGTGTGATAGCGAGAATAGCGACGCATATTGGACGCAGAGCTTGTTCGCCATCGCGCGGCATGTTAAAATGTGATTGAACACCCACGGCCGCACTAGAGGGAAACGCAAAGCGCGTCGTGTCGCCCCGGTAGCACGGCCGCAATTTTTCTCGGGGCGAGCGCGACAACGGGGAACGCGGGGTTACAGCCAGGTGAGGCAGGCGCGCCTCGCAGAGCTATTTTTGGTTTGTATTAGCGTGATGCTGAGCGAGGCCGACGCTTTCACGACGCTTGGGCAAAGGTCGCCACCTCGCGGTGTGTTAAGGCATTGACAAAATTCAACTTCTATTGAAAACGCGCCGAATGGGACGGACGCGTAAAGCCTGTTTCACATGCAGCGATCTTGCTCCAAGAGCGGAGCGGCTGCGGTCGCGGGAGCCCAAAAACAGCTTTTGTGCTAGTCGCGGAGGCCACAGCAATGACGAATTACTTTGCCTTACCACTCCCAGAGGTCAACACCACCCAGCCGACCGGGAGAGTGGTAGATATAAAAGGCGCGTTCGTAAAGCGTCCAGAGTCTGGGACCGTGGCGCAGTGAATAGCGTGCCCGGCATCTGTTGTTGCGAACCGAGCGGTCGTGGGTTCGATTCCCGTTGACAATACCTTTTTTTCTTTGCCATCTGATTAGGTATATTTTTTCGACGTCATTTCCGTGACGGAAATACGCCACTGAAGTCTTGGTGGACCCCGGCATAAAACACTTTCGTGTTAAAAATTACACCATCTCCCGCTAAAGGGGACCATGAGGCGATGCGAAGCCGGAGCACTTGCACGATCGCGTTCCGTCGGCGTTCGTTGGGCTTGCTACCGACCTCGCGTCGTGAACGCGAAGAGGGACGCTACGCGCGTCGTATCTTCCATCTAGCCTGGCCGTTAATTCTCACAGGGCGAGCGGGGAACGCGGTCGACAGGCGGGCGAGAGGGGGGCAGCATAGGAGAGGAGAGAGAAGAGGAGGGGACGCGCATGCGCTCGAGCTCATCGCGGCGTTGCGCAGGAGAGAATTTCGGCATGTCTAGCCCGTGTTTCAGAGGAAGAGTGGAAAGGGGGAGGGGAGAGGGGTATGGGAGAGGGAGAGTGGAGAGGGGATGGAGAGAGGGAAAGTGGAGAGGGGAAGGGGAGATGGTGAGTGGAGAGGAGGTGTGTGGAGAGGGTATGCGCATGCACAGTAAGGGTGGTCATGCCGCACACCACCACCACCGGATTGAGCTCGGCCTTAAGATACTTCGCATCTAAAAAATGGGACGCATATTTGGAGAAGAGGGTCCAGCATTTCCATGGAGCAAGTAATAAATGAAAGTCAGAAAGTGTGCAAGAGTTGTGTGGAGGAGAGACGAACAACCCAAAGTTGTGACAATTTTGCTCTTTTCAACACCATGAAAATGCAGCAGACCTAGGTTCATATGTACACCACAGCGGACCAAAAGCAACAGCTTCATTGCAGAAAGCCCTGTGTGAATTGCGAATATCAATAGTATAAGGCAGCAATTGATGGTTGCCCCGAGGAGCATGTGGCTGTGATCCCAAACTCTCAGTGTTCACCGTATTGAGAGAGCTAGGCCATAAAATTCTAAAACGTGTCTTCTTCAGTTACGTTTACCATGTGCGAATAGCACTTTTGTTTCTATTATAGACTACAGGATGTGACATGCTTGCTTATGAGCTTGTGTGAACACAACTTTTACAATCTTCAGCAAACACTCATCTGATAGGCTTGAAAACAGCTGGCTGATGCTGTTTTAGTATTCGAGAAATGGCTGAACAAATAGGGGCGCAAACACTGGTGATGCCTGGTGGCTTCTGATGTTGCAATCGGCAGCCACTAAGATGCAATACAGAAATGTGACGCTGATGTCCTAAACATACCAGCTAGGTGCAGTAGCCTTCTTAAATTTGTGTATGTTTAAAGCAAACAATTTAAGGCCAGTCTTAAAGGGGCCTTGCAACACTTTTTCAGCATGGTCAGAAAACACTGCCCGATCGGTAGTCAAGACTACTGAGAACGCTAGAACTAAACATTATAGCACAACACGCGGCCTGAAATTTACAATTAGTTCCTAAAGTCAGCTACAGATTGTTCCCTCTTCTCTCAACAAATGATGCCATAAACCCTAAGTCCACGGCCATTGGCTCATTTGAGCATCGTGAGCTGCATAATTAGCGTGGCCACTGCGAAATGCTGGCACGTTCACGTAATCACATCGCTTGTTCAGAGAAAAAGAAAAAAAAAAGAAAGTGCTAGGTCGTGATGCATGCTGACGAATAGACAAATCTTCTCACCGCCTTGTTATCTTGATCCCTGCGTAGCTTTTAGTGTGCCCATAGGTACAAAAGGAGAAAGCGCTTGAAGTGTGCGACAGATCCCTGTAACTCCGTTCATACTTGACGGATTCTAAAAATTTTTGCGGCAGTTCATTCGCGAGGCAATGAACTCTTTTAAAGAACCCATTCGACCATTACTTGAAAAAGTGCTGCAGGGCTGTTTTAAAAAAGTCATGTGAGGCCTTTATGCGAAAAGCTGAGAAAATGTTGCAGGTAAACCTTTTAAATCTGTAACAGTAAGACATGCCTAACATGTGACTCAGGCATAGGCTGTTGTTTCAAAAGGGCTACAACTTAACAAACGCAGATTTCACTGAACATGGTAAGCTGTTTGATTCGCAGGGCAAGTGGAGGGACGAATGCATTCCAACTTAATTTTCAAGCCAGACTTGAAGAATTACTTTCACCATTTTGAAAGTAGATGAGGAGATAAAGAAAAGAAAAAAAAACAGTCGTTCGAAATAAGTATTGCTTTAACAATGTTAACTGGATAGTACCTCTACTTTTAATGGCTGTTTGGTTAGTGATGAAGTATCAAGCGTTGAAATTCCTTCCACCCCCTCTCTCTTTTTCATTCCCATATCTTGGTATAATAATCTTTTGCACAGGAGTGAGTGCACTTGCTTTGTACTTTACTGCAGTTTGTTCACAGTCTACGAATGACAGTAATGAAGTAAATCTGGACCTTCCACCCCTAGACTCATCCACACACACGTAAACATTGTTATAAAACTGCAGTGCTTATTTGCACCGCATTCCATTAAATCTGATAATTCCAATATTTTTTGAAGGTGACCTCCTTGACATCTAACTGCACCCACCTGAAATAGCACTGCATGAAATCGTAGTCACAGTATAGTGGATTGTCTCGCAGCAAACAAAATATTCCTAGCTGCCATGCGGCCATCTTATGAAGGCAACTTACAGAGTAATACTAACACAGGCACAATGTGACACAAGGAGCATTGATAATGCTTGTACAACTAAGATTAACTTTGGAACAAATACACACAGGGGCATCTAAATGAGTGCACGTCATGTACCGCAGAACACCCTTAGAGACTACAGAAAAATAGCAGCATACATAAGGAAGTTTAAAGCACTAGCATGAGTATCTACATTAGAAAATACCGAGCTAGTATATACTAAATATACCCCAGTTTTACTAGATTTCTGTGAATAGAAGCACATGACGTCAATGTGGTCAAACAAGGACCTATAATAATGACTCATAAGTAGTTACAGACAGAACTTTTAGATCTAAGAGCATTTTAAATAACCCCAGGTGGCCAAATTAATCCAGTCTCCCGCTATGGCATGCTTCAAAATTATATTGTGATTTGATTGGAAGCAGCATGCGATGTCACTGGACAGTAAATGCAAAAGGGCTTGCTTATTTCTGTCTGTTTTTACTCTCCAATTGTACATTAAATTAATTTGTTCACATCGCTCTTCAGAATTCTTTTTAAATTTATCTCAGGAAGCCACAAGGAATGGGTTGCAATAAAAGACTCAGTGGGTGAAATTTCAGTGCAGGGCCCCCTCAATTTTGGTAAATAGCAGCCGGCACCACTCTAAACAGGCAGCAGCTTTACAATTAAGTTGACTCTAATGCAAGCTGTTCAGTAAAAGCAAAGAGGAAAGTACTCGTGCCATTTCTGACAGCGAGGCACTTTGACACTGTCTCTGCAGGCACTGTGACAAAGTTCTCTGATGGTTCAACTTCAACAAACTTAACACTGCTATCCCTGCTAAATGTACCAAGGATACTCTGCCTCTCGTTGAAAACTTCAAGCTTAACAGTAGCACTCACAATGCAGCTGCAAGTGAGATGATTTTCACAGCAACCAACAATAATATCGCAAATCCTGCCAAACGCATTGCCACATAAAACAAATGACTTGCACCGCCTAGTTTTATCTAGGCTTGACACACAAAAACGAAAAGAGCCTATCTTCATCTTCTTGAAGTGTGTGACAGTTCCCATTTTGTTACCCTTACCATTACATCCTTAACCTTTATAATGTCACGTTTTAGGTAGTATCCTTTCAAAAGATCTTGAAATAGGCAATGTGTGAAGCTGTGTTCACCAGTCACATGCAGCCAAAGTTTTGGCAGAGCCTGCAGAACAGTGAAGCTGCAGAACAGTGAATTTTTCAATTATCTGCAGTTCAGCATACCGCGTGCCATTCACAAATTTTCCAAGTTGCCCATTCACCGATTCAAACGGATACAATGAATAGCCCTACAACGGTCCCCAGTCACACACTGTTGACAAGGTGCAACAAAAGATGTGCATTGTAAGTCATACACTTTTTACCGTATAGGTGCTGCTATTCACGTAGAAAGCCCAGCATTCGTTTCTTTATCTTAATGAGGGCCTGCACAGAAACTGATGCACTAAGCAAGTAGTGCATAACGTCGACAAATTCAAGCCAATTATAGTAATAACACGATGGAGCATAGCTTTTAGGGATCACTGGAGAGTAAAAAAGGAGCCAGTTCCTCCACTCTGATGCCTTCCAGTGCCTTACATCAGATAGTGACCTAGGAAGTCGCGATAGTTCCCAAGGTGGCTGCATTGCGAGCAACTTGGCAATGACTTCATTCAGTGACTTCCTAAGTTTAAAATTTCTGCGCTTCTTTGATTCCAGCCAGAATGATGTTGTGGCTTTCACAAACCCTGAACAAACGGCATGCATGTAGTCCACAACAAAACCAGAACTGAAAGTGAAGAAAGTGAGCATAGTCAGGACCCTGATGGCTTTGATACCGTTACTCACTTTCTTAGGTTCAGTTCTGGCTTTGTTGGCATGCAAAATGAAAGATTCATTCGTTCGTGGTTTGGGAAATGTGGCAGGTGCAGGGTACACTCTAGAGTGACATCTGCCTTTCTGCACAACTTCTCCTGGCTCCTCACACCAGGCACAACCATACTGCCCATTAAACTGTGTCATACACGTTACGTCTGCCCTGGCTACGCTGTTCACACAGCAAGACCCAGCAAAAACCTTTGAGACCTTTGCCTTGCCACAGCTGTCTATCCAGTGAATCCCCTTCGCTGAAAGTCTGTTCATTGTCTGGACAAATGGCAAGAGAAATGTATTCATGCGTGGCTTTTTGGGTCCAAACCACAAGCCTGCCAAAAGCACTTTCTGCAATCTTTCCATGAATGGCAATTCATTCACCTGCGTTAGCAGGGGCCAGAATGAGTATGACGAACTCTCAAAAAGTGGCACTCCATCTGTGTTGAAGGTTAATGTGATATCATCGGCCTGCAATGGCAACGCATGGTAAGCTGCACTCTGGGAAATGTCATGAACAGTATACGACTGCTTCGGCTTTGGCGGAACACAACCAAGGTCTTCCAGAAGATCCTTAATTTGAGTTGCCAAATCAACAGTGTAAAAAAAGAAGAGCTACATAGAAGCTCATCAAGTACAATTACTTTGACACATTCTTTGCAACATACATTGGCACTGAGGCTACAAATCTCACCAATGTAAGAGGAACAAGCAATGCAGTAAAAATATCTTTTACGGGCACTTTCGGCACCAGAAAATTGTTTGAAGAAGGAGTACTTTGTGGTAGGAAATGTCGCTCCATTCGGTATATGCGCTTCAATCACCTTCAGCATACTTTCAGTCGCCTCTTTTGAGGAGTCATGCCGCAGGCTGTGCGCCATCACCATAAGCATACTTTGGCTTCTTGTGAGCTTTGCAGCTGGGTAGATGGGTTCGTCCTAAAAAATAGTATGCACATTGCTAGTCAGAGACACCTATAGTTTGGTTATAATTTGCAGTGACGGTTACTACGAATTGAAATAACCAAGGTTGAACAAAATGGCAAGATTTCATGGATTGAAAACCAACTTCGCAAGTTGCAACAAATTCAGAACGAAAAGAATTGCACTACTGTTACCAATTTTCTATGTTTCCATGACTACATTTTGTACTATGATCATGAATCTATCCTTCATATTGACACTTCCATAAAAAAAGCTCAGGCTTTATGAATCTTTAGAAAAACAAAATTTTATTTTGTTACCAATGAAAGTAAAACATTTGTTTTAAGCTGGTGAAATGCTCTCCAACTACGTCCACGACAAGTCAACTGCAGAAGTAATTCACTACTAGAAAAAAAATATTAGTCGACTTTTTCTAGCTGATGTTAAGCCACGTTCTCATATTGAAAAGGAAATGGCACAATTTTTTCACACGGAGACAATGGTAAAGGAAGTGACATAGACAACGCTGGTCTGTGTCATTCCCTTAACCATTGTCCCCATGTGAAAAAAAATTGTGCCGTTTCCTTTTCAATATAAATAACCACCTAGTCCGAACGTTCACTTTACCACGTTCCCAACTTGGTTGTACAGGGTTGTCCACATTTAAGGCGAACACCTTTTTAGTATTCAAGAGCTCATGGAAACTGATGTTTCGTACATAATTTGAAAAATATTGTGCTTTCAACACCATGGTTACTCGTCGGATAAGGAACATTTTTCTTGTGAAGTGAAACATTCTAGTTCTACATGCTCGAATACTAATGGGACGCCCACCACAGGTTTTGCTCGACCCTGTGCATACACACAGGGTGCAAGAATGCTCTCAGATTAAGGGAAGGCAAGATGGTGAGCTCTGCAGGCCAAGCGAAGATTTCACTAAGCTTGAGCGTTGGCCTGGTTGGTGCAGCATAATTCGATGTTTCAGCAAAAGCTACAGGACGACATAGAACAACACACTGTGTGTGCAGTTTTATGTTGTCATTTTTGCGATGGGCAACATCGAAAAATTTCACCACAAGGAACCAATCATCCCGTCCTGTAAAACGCACAGGTTGACTTTGATGAGCACTTTCCTGTGCAATCACACATTTTATCTCAGCGATGTTGATGTGCAGGGCTACGCCGCAACGTTTCAATTTCTGAGCTATTGATTACTCCATCACGCACATTAAAGCTCGTGCGTCTGCGACCGTTTGTGGCCAGCGATAGGTTGACTCAACTGATATTCTTGTGCGCTAGAATGATAAAATCTCTCCAATGACAAAGAGTTAGGGGATTCGCGGCAAGCATTCGTATTTACAGGTTCTACGTTTTTAACTACCAAGGTGTCCGCTGGAACATGTGTATATGTCAAATATTTAAGGGTAACCTTATTTTCCAACTATGCAATAACGTTAATTATTCTTAGGCGCAACTCTGGTTAACGCTGATATTTTGTTGCGCAGTCGTTACCACTACTTTGCAGGTGCGAAAAAATAATCGGAAGTAACGATAGCGCACTGTATCAGGAATGCAAGTCAAGCGCAGACGTACGCGATGGGTGTCTCCGCTTTGAGGTGTCGACGTGACGTCATCAGCTGCACTCTCGCAAATGGCCACGTCCACGGTCTCATCGGAATCGCTGCACTCGTCACTTGAGCTTACCACGGCCTCACATGCCACAGCAGCCTCCGCAGAAAGCTCGGCTAGCTCTGCATCTAGTCTCTCCGATGTCAACACGGCGTGCATGGACGAGGCACTCGTGCACGGTTGCTTTTGGGTGTCTGTCGTCGTTTCGGGAGTTCCAGATGGTCCAGAAGCGAGGCGGTGTCCGCTCTCATCACATTGCGCATCTCTCAATCTAAATCTATGCTTAGAACGAATCGGAACTTCGTGCGTCGTGTCCCACAAATATGTCCCGTACTTCCTTTTTCCTGACATCTTCGCAGAACAATGAGACACATGCAACTCGTGTCTGTGAACGCTCCGGTTGAAGCAGTTGAAGCGCTCAAGCGGCTGCAACTATCGGTTATCACAGCTCACGCAAACGAGTAAGTGTTTTCGTATCATACTGAAAGCGCCAAATTGGGATGAATTAGTGTCAAGAACGCATCCGGACGCATGTGAACAATCATGCATCGCACATTGTAATCGCACACATCCAGACACATCGCATTCGACATTCGCTGCGGGATGGCAATCATCCAGCAAATCGACAGCGGCCATGCGGAGCAGGTGGTATTAAATGGGGAAAAAAAGAAAAAAAAGAAAACAGGCATTATTAATAATAATTGTATTGTAGAACGTCCCTCCACTCAACGCTTCACCTTGACTTGAGAAAGTAGATTAGAGCGCTTTCTCTCGGCAGAACAAGTGACCACATATCAGCAATAATCTGCCGCAATTCTTGAGAATCGCGGCGTCATTTTCAGTCGAGCAGCGGCGCTATGCTCAGCTCGGTCAAGTGAAGGACGAAATTCGAGTCGAGGCTTGTTTGAGAATACGGGGGATGCCTACTGAACTTCAGAACGTGCACATGTCAGCACGTGGTTGCTGTCGTCTGCTTCAACGCTCGTAGCGATGTTTCGGCTCGCACGGAGCGTTCTGTTAATCCTGAATTCTAGCATAATATATAAAAAAAAAGATATAGTCACGTATGCCGGTAGTTCATCGCAGCCTAAAGCAGGCTTCCAAGGAATCGCATTCGTGGCTACCGTAGCTGGAGAAGGTCGATCTATGATCAAAGCAAATTTAAGTTTACTTTTCAAAACGCGAGCACGACTCTAGCGTTCTAAAAGTGTTTCGCTTCGTGTTCACCCTCGACTCGCAAGCTTTTGAAGTTTGCCTGCTTGTGATTACGAGACACGGTGAACTGCGGATTAATTTTTCACAACTCCAAAGTTTTTTATTGGCGTACCTCAAATGCACCGCACACGCACGTTTTCTTGGCATTCTGCCCCATCAAGATTAAACTACCGTGCCTTGAACTCAAAATTTTTCGGTCTGTTTGACCTGCGGTCATTGAGATTGATCATGCATACGAATATTACTAGTTTTAGAATTGAAGGCGCCCTCTTATTTCAGTACGTCAGTAGATATCGCTCCTGTACTAGCCACACAAATATGGCTGTTTTGCGCGATGAAATAACGAGGGAATGGGTCAAGGGGAGCGCAAACTTTCGACTGTGTAGGAACTTTCGACCAGTACGAAGTCTGGTTGTACTGTCTTAGAGTAGGTCGGTGGGGATCCCTTGGGATACCGCTGCCTCCACCGCGCGCTGGATGAGCCGGCGTTGGTCTGCTGGCTCGGAGGCACGCAGGAGGGACCCCCAAGCAGATGTGGTCGAGTGTCATATTGTGCTCTGAATGCCATGGCAAAAAAAAGCGGGGGGGGGGGGGGGCACGGGCCTGGTGTGCCACCCTCTGGCTACTGACGCGTGGGGCTTTGCATAATGAACTCGTTCAGTACAAGCTGGCTGCTTGCATGTGCTACCAGGACGCTGGCACTACTCTATATGCGCGTGCGTGTGTGTGTGTATGTGTGTTTGTGTGTGTATTACTCACGTCCAGGACACGAGCAAAATATTGCACAGATTGAACACAGCTGTTCGCTGACCGCTTATCGAACGCGATCCTTGCCTCGCGTCGAACCCGGTCGACGAACTACATAGGATGTACTAGTAAAGTCATGCACGCTGCGGGCCTGGAGATTGATCAACAAGCTGCTCGTAAAATCTTGTGCACATGGCAAGGAAAACTACACACCCCAGGCACTGACACTCCTACAGACGGACGTACCCAAATTTAGCTTTATTTCATAAAATTTATCCGGATCACTAGCAGCTTGTGCCCCCGTCGTGGGGAGGCAGCTAATTTAGAGCACATGTTCTGGGGATGCCCCTCGTTACTGGGCAGCGATCAAGCCAACCCTGCCAAGTGCTGCTCCGCGATCAGAAGCCGCAACAAAGGGGATTCAGTTTTGGCCGTCCGAGCCCCCGATGCGGCTGTCAGGCTTAGCCTTCCCGTCCCGTCGTGGGAGGAGACCACTGCGCGTTAGTCGCGTCCCTCGGGACTCTTAATAAGTTTGACCATCCATCCATCCATGGCACCTTAACTTGGTGATAATAATAGCGTAATTGTTCTTGCAATCAGCTTGGTTTGAGATCTCGCCGGCGCATACCATTGAGCTTCCTAAAATGACTCAGTATGAAAAATAAATGCAACAACATTTTTCGTGTAGGCGTTTCGAATAAGTGCTCTGCAGCGCTGGGCACCAGCTGGGAACGCGTTTTTCGTGTGTGTGAGGTGCCAGAAATGCTACACCGCATTCAACAAAGTTTTCTCGGTGGTGTTGATTCAACATGAGGTCAAGCCGCCTAAAAATTAAATCGCAGGTATACAGGAGCGAAACGAACGGAATATAGTTATAACTTCACGCCTTAGGCAACACCAGCCACAATTCTCTGACGCTATGCTTCTGTGCATTGAATACAACTTGTCGAAGAATCTCGGAGGTCAAACACACACACACACACACACACACACACACACACACACACACACACACACACACACACACACACACACACACACACACACACACACACACACACACACACACACACACACACACACACACACACACACGCTAGGTGGCAAATACCCCCATTAGACACTCTAAAACTACTCCTCTGAGGTTGCTGGCGTTACCAACTCCACAACTTCGGCGACAACTTATCTTGACATTGGAGCGAAGGCTACGGATGCGGGGTTTCCGTCCGCGCATTCGTGCCGTTCTTAAGTAGTAGGCCAGCGGCTGATTTTGGTTTTGCTCGCTGGTATCGTTAACGCGTTTACAAAATTATACACACAAAAATGTGAATGGTAGAAGCACTTCGATGGTTCAGTGAACATTTTAATATCATATTACGACTATACTTTTCTTGGAGAACTAAACAGCGCGTTTGCGGCCGCACACCGACCCATAGTTTCCTAAAATTAACCGACCCACTACGTCATGGACGCCATCTTTATTTACTTTGGAAACATGGCGTCCATGACGTAGTCAGTAAGCGTGCAATCTTAGAAATGAAAAGAAAGGGAAGGCAAGCTTGCAAAGTGAACAATGATCGTATGTTACCTACGATCTTATGCAAGTCTTTTGAGTCTCAAAATTAATAACACAGCATTTATTTCAGCATAGCCAATGAGAAAAAGTGTTGTCAAGAAAAAAGCTAGCGTTGAAGTGGACGGCAGAGGTCGCGGTGGTTGTCGCACGTGTAACGTTGTTCGGCGGGCACTGTAAAAATGGAGAAACATGACAGTTGTGCACATTGCACGTGTGTCATTAGCACAACTAGCAGCTCAAGCGCTGGGCCTTTCTCTGCTGCACCACGATGACCTACGTGTTGGTTCAGTGGGTAAGCGAGAACAAGTGGCACGTATACCCTATAAGCTGTATAGAAGACGAGCGGTCGGGCACCGGCTGTATACATCGGGGAGCTGCGTGGGACTGTGTTGAACGTCCGCTGGGACAAAAACAAAGACCCAGAGCCAGCCACTCTTCTTGACATAGGTGCGTATATGGTTCGTTCGCATTTTCATTTAGTTATTTAGATTATCGCGTCATTTGATGCTGAAGCACACTTGCAATCTCTATGTGCGCTTGCGTTTATGCATATGACATACAACTGTTGCCGTCGTACGTTTATTGTGGTCGCTTCGGCCTGTCGGGGCTCGTACGCCTGAAAGCTTTCAAATTGCTACAGGAAACATGAATAACACACGTACAGCCTCTTGGTGTGTCATAATTGTATGCCTGGTGTATATTCAGCGCGGTGTCCGAACACTAAAACTTCTTCAGCTCAGCGCCTATGGCTCGTATTCCTTCCTTTCTTTGTTCTCATGAAGTGTGCGCTGCTTTCGCCTTGTGAAGCAGCCAACAACTGCAAATATTGCAGTAAACAGTTTTGGGGAAAATGTAGCGCTTCGTTAATACGGGACCTCTGCAAATGTCTCACGTCAAGCGACCTATATTTTTTTTGCAAGGATTCCGTCTGCACATATCCCTACTTTGAAACAAATTGACTTAATATGTAAGACCTTCGTTGGGTACGCTTGAAAGAAAAGTGCAGGGTGATACGCCAAAGGTAGCGATTTATACAAATTGACGTTGTTCCAAATTCCACGTGTGTAATTGTCGACAAATACGGTGTGTCAGCTGTCGACAAATACGTATTTGTCGACAGCTGAAGGTCAATCTTTCATGACAACAAACTCGATAACGCAATCATAATTGCTACCTTTGCTGATTATTCCTTTGTACCTTAAGGTTTCAGGCCTGTAGTTATTACCATGATGAAAGTTATTTACCTGCAGTTTGCAATGGCTCCGGTCACTTTGTGCTTATACAGAGTGTGCACGTGCGCCACACAGCGCCCCTTCGTCACTTTGCGCAATGCGCCACCGACATGTCTGGGTACCTACTGATGCTGTCGCCGACCGCTGCCGTGTTATTTCCTCGTGCTTGTGCGCGTTCATTTCGGCCTCACGATGCAAGTTTGTGTAATTATCACCAACTGGTGAAGCAAGTCTATTTTGCAGCCCACAAACAGGGAAGGAAGCTAAGCGTCGGGGTGTTCTCTTTAACGAAAGTTATTACCTGACTTTGTGAACGCACATTGCGACTTTCCGAAAAGCACCACGCTTCTTTGGCAGGCGCGGATTAACAGAAATGACTTGAAGAACCTCTATAATATTCGTGTCTTCAGACGTAACTTCATTACAGGTAAGCGCTATCCAACCATGTACCTGTAAACAGAGATAGCTTACCGTGATTACTCTACCTACAAACTTCGCCACGACCACTGCGGGCACAATCAGCGGGTTAGGGAGGCTGTTGAAATCGTGTTGTCAATCGCGGGGGCTTGGGGGTTGCATTGAAACAAACTGGGAAAACGGATGCGAAACAATCTTCATTCACTGGCGGTTTGAAGTATAGCGCAAATAAGCCCCTAGGTTAACATTCCGATAGGTTCGAGTGGGGGGTCAGGTAAACTGTCCGCTCTTTTTAACCTTGAGTAATTGCCTAAAACAGTCTCCATCATTTTCAGGGGCTACACAGTACATTAGCGCACAACAACGGATGTAAAATAAAAGGTAAAAAAAGCGGCAAGAACATACCAGACAGAAAAAGTGACAGGCATTACCGGTAGGCACCACACGAAGTGTCTACCTCGCACTCGCACAAGTTTTCTTCCCGGCTGTTTCCACAAATGCCGATCAAAGAGCCTCAGCATCATCACTGTTTAAAACACTTGAGAAGTCTCGATTTCGCGCTGCATTAACTACTTTGCTGGCGTGGGCCGCATCTCCTGCAAACTTGCCTACCTCTGCACGACGACTCGTTCTCGATGGGAGCTGCTTCGCTTCACTCATCCACTCGTAAATTATTGTGGGACTCGAGGGATATTTGGCTTTCACTTGTTCTTGGTCACCGCAATTTGTAGTGAAATAAACAACGCAATATGCCCTTGTAGGTCGTGGCGGGCAACAAGCCGTAGTCTGCGGTGGCATTTCTGCTGATAGAAATCTGGTACGGGTTGACGTGCCATACATCTTGATCCTATAGTCTCGTATCGAGCGAACAATCGAGGTCTTCCTGGTCCTATGAACTCGTCGAAGTACGACAACAAAAACCGCACTGCTTGATTTTCAACATCGCGCACAGCAACAACTGACAACCCCTCAACACCCCGTGCTGCAACACGTGAACTGCGGCAGGTACCCATGGATGGCGGGAGAGGCCAACAGCGGCGGAAGTGGCATCGCATGAACACTATGTATAGAGATGCTGACTAATGTATGCATAATATTATAGGTGCACATTTGGCACTACTTGAAAAATTTTGTTGTTCTGAAGAGAATTTGGCTGCCTAATATAGGCTACGAGATACAGCGTGTCACGTTGCTGCACAAAGCTGCACACACTGCTTTTTACAGCGAAAGCTGTTATGAGATCATTTCACCGGCCGTTTTTGGCGCCGTAGTTGTCCGCCGCCGCCGGTGTCCGTAACCACTATCGCTCGAAATAAGAAAAAAAAAACGAAATAAGAAAAAATTTCCAGGATGGAACGGGGTTCGAACCTGGGCCCTCTGCGTAGGTGCCCAGTGTTGTACCTCAGAGCTATGCCGGTGCTTGGAACTGCCTAGCAAGAAGACGCTATAGAGGCTTCATGTCCAGAAGGAACCATATTAACATATGTAATTTAGTGTGGTAGAAGAGTGAAATAACAACCACGCCCCACACAAAGCGAATTCTGTAACCAGGCGTCACACAATGCGAATTGAGCAACGAGTGGGCTGTTGGATGCTTCCAACCCATTACATGGGGCTCTGAAATAATTCTTCATCGTCATCAGGCACAACACCAACAAAGTGCGCATAATGCCTTACATGTTTTTAGCGGGTGCCACGGCTCTCCATTGAATGACGAAAAAGGGTATAGTGGCTGTTTCCCTACGACACACAAATTATGATGAGGTATAGCGTAGTGGGTTCCTCGCAAGTGCACTTGCATTGGTTGCCAAGGAAGCCCATAAGCCCATCATCTATTTCCTCAGGGTCTCGATAAAGTTCTTCCCTCCTCTCTCTGTCTCTCTTTCTCACGTCAACGTATGTTACATTGCATGGTGGGACAGTGAAATAGCGACCGGGCATCACATAATGCGAATTACGTAACTGGCGAGCCGTTTAAAGCTTCCAACCCATTACAAGGGCTGAGCCACAATTCTTCATCTTCATCAATCGTCACGTAAACAAAGTGCACATAATGCCTTACATATGTGTAGCTGGAACTTCACTTTTGCGCACAATGATGAATAATGGCGTTGTAGGTGCTTCCCAACTTCACAAATGTTGTGATTTGTAGCGTAGTGGATACCTTGCTAGCGTATTTGTATGAGTAGCCCCAAGAGAGTTTACAACGGGCTCTAGAAATGCCGCTCTTCCAGCTTTCGCTATGACTGTGCTGCGCTTTCCGCGCAGGCTTGGCGTTTTTTGGACAATACAGAATTCTTAATAATTGCCTGTTGTAGCGTAATTGTAGCCCTTGAAGCGGAATATATTACTTATTGGGTAAATCCGAGCACATCGTCTGGAAATTTGTGAAATTGCCTGATTACCTTGTTAAAATGATTGTGTTATGGCACATACCACAAATTCCAAATTGTAGGTAATAACATATGTCAAGATGTATCCACCCATTTCATGAAGTTTCAGGATGACATTAATTTTGAGGTGTATATATGTATATATACATATTACCAATGAATGACAAGAATACATGGGAATTCTGGTATTGTAATTCAATGCTCAAAGCATTGTTTTGCTAAAAAAATGGTTTGAAGAACACTGAATTTTTACTGCTAGTCTGCCAGTGCCAATTTTGAAATCTATGCCACTGTGGCAGTTACTACAAAGCATTTTGAATCTGAAGCATTGAGTTAAATGCTTTGAAACTGTTTGTCCTCTGAACTTCATCATGTTAAAAGGCAGTGATATGCATGCCTCACAAATCAGCAAGGCAGTAGCATAGTCAGAAATTTATTTTGGGCAGCGTTAGCCATACTTTATGTATGTTCATGCATGCATTTGTGCGTAGCGTGTATATTACACGTGAAAAATTGGGAAATTTCGGGGAGGGAGGTTACACCCCTCCGGCTACTCCAGTGCAGCAAGGTGCTGTAACCTCCACTAAGTGGCCTGGGTTATCCATGTGACTGTAGGCTTCAGTATCGGCGCATGTTCTTTCGATCTAGGCAAGTGGGCTGATCTAGGATTTAGAGCTGTGTTGTGACATCCAGGATTGGCCGACCTCACTTCACTTGGCAGCATGAACTGAGCAGACATGCTGTACAGGGAAAAATGCCATAGCAAGCTAAATAAGTACATCGTGTGGAACAGTTATGCATTTGTTGCACTGAGAATATCCTGTAAAGTTATTCATTTTACTGCATACTTTTGTAAAGAATTGAGTTGAAAATTAAACCATCAATCGAGATAGTTCAGGTGGAGTAGGGATAGGCCAATTCATAACATACCGTATGTGTTTGGTGTGCTTGATCTGTTTGCCAGCATGGTAAGGAAGCATGGTCAGCATGGGATACTTTCCTTTCATTGTTGTGGTGGGCTACAAATATTTTACTATTATGATAGCAAAGTTGGCACCACTGTTTTCCCTGATGAAAATCTCATGAAATTGCTGTTGTGTTTGTGACTAGCTTTTCTAATTCAGAGGAAAACAGAACCGGCTAGAGGTCAAGAGGGCCGGACTTGTGAAGAATACTGGTGTCGATATGACATCAGTAACCGCAGGTGGCAGTCCTGAACAGGTCACAAATAAATCTTTTTACGTGGCATGCTCATAATACATATTGTCGTGAACATTTGTCTGTTTCTTCAGCATGTTGAGGATAGTTTCTATTCCGTGGTATCCCAAAACAAGCGGAAATACCCTACTTCCTCCTTATGGTGATTGCTTGCAACATAACCAAGATGTTACATTTTTTACTACCACAATTATTCGGAGGCATACTAGTTGCCCCACTCTGCCCTGTACCACATGATTTGAGAACTGTGTCTGTCAGCAAAAGAAACACATGTGCAGTAGTTTAACCATTTGACCACAGGTGCCCACAATAGCTTCAATTAATTTGATTAAGCAACAAATTGAAATATCTGCAATTTATTGAACTAGTGGATATTTCGACTAATCGGCACTTCATTGAAATCATGAGTGAATGTTTCCTTATATTTAGGTTAAAATATGTGGTTTTCAATGAATATACCATAAAATGTTAATATTTATTATACATGGTTAGCAGCAATTATTTTTTCTGACAGCAAAGTACTTTGTGCTACGAAGGCATTGACCTAAATACAGATACCAAGCCTTTTTTTCTGACATAAGTAACTTCTCTGCTGCTGACTCAAGGCCACATTTTTGCCAGTACGAGAGTTTGTCAACGTTACTTTTGTCTCTTCTATTGCGATATTGATTTGATGTCTTGCTGTTTGGCCCTTTTCCAAGGAGCAATCTGATTCACTCATCATTCTGAAGCTCCTGGTCACTATTTAAATTTGCGCTATATCTGTAACAAAAGCAATAGCAGCTTTTATACTTATTTTTTTTTCTTTGCAACATGCTACAAAACTGAGGACAGCTGGTACAAAACACCATTTCTTATGCTACACAGTTTACTACAAAATGTTATTGGCCGTTCCCATCACTTCATATTGTTCTATATAGCGAAAACAGGCTCCTTCTTTCATTTTACACTATCAACTTAAATTTGTTTGCAGGATGTATATGCTGTAAGTAAAAAAAAAAACAAGAACGCCTCCGACACTCAAAAACTTTCGCTGAAGTTTTTCTTCAGTACACCAGATGGAATGTACTGAAGCTAACAATATTTTACTTTGAAGTTCAAACCACACTAACTAAAGTGTTGCAGTTTATTTTATTCCTGATACCATGTTTCATCTTACCTGTTACATCTTGTGCAGAAAAACAGCACTGCGTCTAATCTACTCACTTGACTGTTCATATTTCCTGGTTACTAACTGAACACATTTGTCAGCTTTGCTCATTTCGAGGTTGTCACGAAGTTGCAAATAACAGCTCAATTGGCTGTGTATGTAGCTTTCTGGCCATTTTCTCTCCATTGATGTGACCTTGACATTACTTCATATGAAATTTCTTTTTTCAGAACACTCATTCTGATGAAGGGAGTGATTCTGAAGAAAAGTTGAGCCAATTAGAAAAAGAAAACCGGGACATAAAGGAAGAAAATAAACGCCTCAAGCGAGCCCATGAAGAGGCTCAGAACTATCATGGTAAGCAAGTAAAATTTGTTTTTATGAACTCTCCTAAAAGAAACAGTTCAGTTTGGTTAAAGGCACTGATAAACCTGGGTGCCACGCATACACCATATATACCGTAAAATCCCGAGCACGTGCCCCTACCCGAGCAAGCACCCCCCTCCTTTTCTTGGGAGATTTCAAATATGCGGCCTCTTTTCTCCTCCCACCATTTTCACTGTTTCATTCACAGTTATTTGTCGCCCAACAAAGGCGAATTAAAATGCACACGTATTCAATAATGCATTTCATTAGAAGCACGGGTGTAGATTCTTTATTCTTAGCGGCTCTTCTGACGCCATCTTGAATTCAGATCCATGACCGAGCAAGGCCCCCCCTCCAAATCTAGTCAAATTATCCTTCACCGTAAAGGGGGTGGGTGCTCGCTTGGGATTTTACGGTAGTCCCTGTATTACTATGAAAGAGTTAACCACATGTTACAGATGGACAAATAAAGTCATGAAAACTTTGCCAACAGCAGACATCAGTGTGAAATGCTCATAGATTGAAATGTAATGTCAAACGTTTCCGCACACTGCTTTGTGGGCCCTACTGCTCGAGATAACCATGTTGCCTCGTGGCTCTAAAATAACAGTGTGAGCCATTATGTCGATGTCACACAAACTAAGACTATGGAAGCCCATTGCTTATGTTTGGCCTTTTTGGTGTGACATAATAACTTAAGTGTGCTTGAAGGACAAGGACAATGGGAAGAACACAACACGAACAGTAACTTTCAACAAGTGGGTTTATTTGTCAATGGTTACATACATGACACTCATTCACCACATTAAACTTCACGTCTTTTCTAGTTTTTGCAGATCATGGAAAAAAAATATTCAAATCGTTGCAAATGAAGATGAATGACAGTGGCATAACAAGTGCACTTATGTGACATGCAGAGACGACAGTTCTTTTTCAGCTAAGGCGAGGGATGGGGTGCTTACACAGTGAGTCCTGAAGCTGCTATTTTGTCTGCTTCTGTGACCAGTATTGTTAATTGGTCTGACTGTGACAATACCACAGCGGTATTTTGGAAAAAAAGGTTCACGTGTACATGCGCTGCAGTGCAGTGCCAGCCACCCATCACGTACTCTGTTTACATTGTTTGTGCTCTCGTCGTCAGTCGTGCGTCTGTCGTGCAGGCAATGGGTCGTCTGCCCGACATACTACTTACCACAGCACAGAGGAATTCGGTAGACTAGCAATGCTTCGCAACCTACCAGGTGGTTTTCTAGTGGTTCCCCTGTGCTGTGGTAAGTAGTATGTTGGCCAGACAATCCATTGCCTGCACGAGCGACTATGAGAACGCAAACAATGTAAACAGAGAACTCGCTGTACTGCAACACGTGTACGCGCGAACATTTTCTTTTTCCAAAATATCGCTGTGGTATTGTCGCACAGAGACAAATTAACAAGACTGATCATAGAAGCAGACAGAATGCAGTTTTGGGGACTCTCTGTGTAAGCACCCCATCCCTCACCTTAACAGAAGAACTGTCATTTCTGCATGTCACATAAGTGCACTTGATTATGCCACCGTCATTCATCTTCATTTGCAGTGATTTGAATATTTTTCCGTTATGATCAGCAAAAACTAGAAAAGAGGTGCACTGTCTGTGCACTGTGGCAAATGAGTGTCGTGTATGTTATTCATGTACGAGGGTGGTCTGAAAAGTTCTCGGCCTCAATAAGAATCACGCGAGCGAGAACTTGTAGCACTCATGTGCACGTTCATACCAGTCTCTGCAAGTCTCAGATGAAACGCCATGTAGTGCCGATTAGCAGTTTGGCTTTGACAGTCGATCACAGTGGGTGTAGTGTGAAGCACCGGAAGGCATGGAGAAGCTTGAGTACCGTGCGGTGATAAAGTTCTTTGTGAAAGAAGGTTTATCTCCGAATGAAATTCACCAATGGTTTGTTAAAGTTTAAAAGCAAGATTCACCTTCATAATCCACAGTCAAGAAATGGGCTGCTGAGTTTAGGCGGGGGAGAGAGAGCATTGAAGACGACCCGCGCAAAGGGCGCCCAAAAAGTGCAACAACTCCTGAATTGATTGACCGTGTGCACGATAAGGTTTTGGAAGACATGAGAGTGAAGTTGCGTGAAATTGCCGAGGCTGTTGGCATCTCAGTGGAACGTGTATGTCACATTTTGCATAACGAACTACACATGAACAAGCCCTGTGCAAGATGGGTGCCGCGCATCCTTACTCCTGAGCAAAAACGCAACCGCATGACGATGTCACAGCGTGCTTTGGAGCTGTATAACAAAAATCCAGCGGACTTCTTGCGCAGATTTATAACAATGGATGAAACTTGGATTCACCATTACACACCGGAATTGAAACAACAATCAAAGCAGTGGACTGAAGCCGGGTCCTCTGCACCAAAGAAAGCCAAGTCAGTTCACTCCGCAGGAAAGGTGATGGCCTCTGTTTTATGAGACGCTAAAGGCAGTCTGCTTGTGGATTATCTTGAAAAGGCTAAAACCATAACTGGGGAGTATTATTCTGACCGTTTGACTCAATTGAATCAGAAAATTTGTGAGGAAAGACCAGGTTTGCAGAAGAAGAAAATCATCTTTCATCAGGACAATGCACCGGTGCACAAAGGACATCTTGCAATGGCTAAATTTCACGATTTGAAGTACGAATTGTTGGAGCACCCAACCCATTCTCCTGACTTGGCCCCGTCGGACTACCGCCTGTTCCCAAAACTCAAAATCTTTTTTGGTGGGCAAAGTTTTTCATCAAATGAAGAAGCGATTGCTGCTGTGGATGAGTACTTTTCAGGACTTCCACAAAGTCATTTTAAGGACGGAATCCTGGCTCTGGAACATCGATGGACCAAGTGTGTAGAGTCTAGAGGAGACTGTGTTGAAAAATAAAAATAATTTTGAAGGTCCAAGACGCTTTTTTCTACATCAGGCCGAGAACTTTTCAGACCACCCTCGTATGTGCTTCCACATACATGTTGAAAGTTACCTATCGTCTTGTGTTCTTCATGTTGTCCTTGTCCTTCAAGCACGTAGCAGACGCTATGGAAGTTAAAGTGCACGCACTACATACACTCTAAGAAAAAATCGAGTATTTGGGGAGTATTTCTGCTACACAACAATAATCGTCATCCACCTCGCGTATTTTCCTCGCGTTAGCGCGATAACGCGAGGATAACGGCGCGCGTGTTATCAGCGTGACATAGCATTCTTGATAGGAAAGTGACGAGAGCCGGGTTTTCAAGAAAGGAAACGCGAGCAAGCCAGATGGCGATTATTGTTGTGTAGCAGAAATACTCCCCACATACTCGCTTTCTTCTTAGAGTGTAGCCTCAATATTGCATTTAAATCCATGACGACTCTTCATGCAAGCTACCTAGTACATATATTGAGCATGACACCAAGCTCAGGGGAAGGTGAGTAATAATAAATGGGGTTTAACGTGTGAAAACCACAATGTGGTCACGAGGTACACTGTAGAGGGCGGACTCCGCATTAATTTTGACCACCTGAAGTTCTTTAATCTACACCTAAGTCTGGGCACAAGTGCCTCCATTGAAATGAGACTACAGTCGCCGACTGACTTTTCGGACTCAAAAATTCGGACTTGTTGGATATTATGAACTTCATAAATGCACCGAAGCTTCCGATAGCATTAATTCATTCTCGTGACCAATTTTTCGGACGAATTTCTGCCCTAAAAATCAATTTTTCAGACAGAATCGCTCGTTTAAGCCATGTCGTCTAATTTTGAAAGCCGCCATGTTGGATTTGCCGCTGGCTTGGTCAAGGTTGGCTTCCAGTGGCCAGTTGTGTTGCCTCCAAGATTGGGATTGTGCACAATCTTCCAGTTTCTAAGGCAGTGTTCGATCTTCCTTGGCTGGCAAAACGCTCTGGGGATACAACTTTTCTTTTTCAGTCAGCCTTACCGTCGTCATTGATATGCCGGTAGGGATTTTGTGTGTGTGTGTGTTTGTTTTCCCGGTTGTCATTCCGCCTGAAACACGCAGGTGCGATTGGGGCCGCGGCAGTAACGTTTCGATGGAGACGCAGGTGCTGGAGGCTCGCATACTGTGAGATGTCAGTGCAGGTTAAAGAATCCCAGACCGCGCCGTTAAATTCCACTAAACAGAAGGGACCATACGTGCATTTTTTTTGTGACCGGCATCAAGTTTTGTTTGCTTGGTGCCATGGAGCCACCACATGTGCTGCTCACAACGGTCAGCGGCAGTGATTGCCGCTGCGCTAACCATGTTTCCGTAGCCCGGATACTAACAAATCTCCTCGTCCCCTAGCGTAGCATGAAACAGGGCATTATTGGGAATTTTTTAGGCTTCTCTAAGCCTAATTAACTTCATTTCATGTCTGAACAACTTTTTCAGTCTGTTTGGTTTTTCGGACTATGTTGTGGCCCCCACCAGGTCCGGAAAATTGGTTGGCGACTGTACCATGGCCGGGATTAAACCCGCGATTTTCTAGTTGGCAGCCAAGCACCATAACCACTGTACCAACACGATGGCTGAGGAAGGTGGAGGCTTGAATTGGGCAGAAATTCTTGAACAGGGAATCTCACTGCAGTATATATGTTGACAAAAGAGGACGCTGACAAAGACGTGTTTTCTTGTCGAAACATTGGATCCAGTGACACTACTTGTTGAACAGTTATCACTCCTAGCACATACATGTGGCTATCGCAGAACAAAACAAAAAGCATACACATGTGTGCTGTGTAAGTACCACGGTTATAAACTATTCATATGGTGCTGGCATGGACAGTGGGCTGCATTGACTGTCCTGCTGACGCAGCTGGAAGTTCTAATATTGAAGGGGCTAATCAAGTTCACGTTAGTCTCATATCACTTGTACACTGGGCCTGTGTTTGACGAACTGCACTGCTATATAGCAAGACTCCAGTTCAAAAGAGGGAGAAATTAAGGCCCTGCTCTAAACAGGAAGAGTTTAAATTGAACTTGCAGTGCAGTGGTGAGATTTTGTCGTTAAATCTATTGCAACACAAGTCAATGCAAGAGCTACAGCTACAAAAATATCCACTTAATTTAGATGCACATTAAAGAACTTCAGGTTGTCAATGTTACTCTAGAGTCCCCCAAGGGGTTACTGCACACCTCATGATCATAGCTGGATTTTGCTACACAAGGCCACAGAATTAATTCGCACTGAATTAAGGCGGTATGGTAGAGTAAATTGACCAAAAAAGCGATTTTTTTTATTTCATTACCAAAAAATAATACACACTCGGAGGAGCAAAATTATGTATTGGCGAGGGCGTAGGAGTGCTCCAAGCCCTTTAAAAATGGCGCCAAAGACTACGCCTCCTAACGAATACGCGGGCTCTTTTCCATCATCAAACAAAATAATACTGCCACGCACACAATAGTTTCGGAAATCCTGAGGTGTTAGTATACTTGAATTATGTAAACATTTCTTCTCAACACTCGTCTGAGATTATGTGGCCGTATACCCTGATTTGCATGAACTGCTGGTCCGATCAAACGCCGGGTCACGAGCGGAAGTGTTAAATTCTCGTGGGAGCACCGTTGATAACAATCGTCTGCAAAACAAACGCCTGAAAGTGGAAATGAGCTTTTTGAACTGTTTCGTTGGCACTCTCAGTGACGTGGCCCACGTATTAATTGTACGTCCTTCGCCTTAATGAGTCAATTAATGGTCTCGCACGTCATGTCACAAAGGTTCATGATGCTCAGGGGTATATCAAATGCAAAAAAAATTAATTTATGGGGCTATCTAAACTAGTACTTATACAAGTGTAACAGGGCCGTTGCTTCGATGCTGCATGAAGACACAATCTGACAGCAATAAGGAATTTCCGCAGTTAACCTCAACTTTTTATGTTATGAAATGAAGCCCCGAAATTATTGCGAGAAAAACGTGAAACTAAACAACATGATGAGTGAGCGAGTACACAAGAAAAACAAACACAGCAACTGCGGCAGTATTCTCGACCGAGTGCTTTCGAGATATTTTGCGAAGCTCAATACTGCATGCGCTTTCGTAATCGGGCGCGGGGCTTGGCACACCGGCAAGAACGCTGTCCGCCGGTGTGCGATGCAAATCCGTCCGATGCAAATAACACTGGTGGAGGCGAAGCCATGATATTTTTTAAAGGAATCGCCCGTGAACAACGCAACATAATAATGTGATTAAGGTGTCTTGCTGTCAAGACCATGACGTGATTGTGAGGCACGCTGCAGATTAATTTTGACCGCCTAGAATTGTTTACGTGCTCCTGTATCTAAGCTGAGGAATGTTGCTTTTCACTCCCGTCGGAATGCGGCTGCTGTGGTCGGGAATCAGGCCCATCCCCGAAGTTGGCAGCGCGACACAACAAGCCTGATCACCCCTTTCAAAGCGTGCACGACGGCACACGGGCACCGTTGGGGACTGTGAAGAAAAAATGCATATAACTTTTTGGTCGTTTTACTAGGAGCCTTATCGATGCTGTTTTCGTCATTCATCTGATGCTTGAGACAGGCAAAAAGCGAACGTAAACAGCGGAACAGCGCACGAAGCAAGCGCGTGATATCCGGGCGTGTCACGGCGGGCGTCGAAGAGTCCTTGCCGTGACGTCATCCACGCCGCCCGCCAGGCGGCGCCACCCCAACTTCTCGAGGCTAATACAAGCATCATGTCGGGGAAGAAATAGCATGGTACGAGAGTAAAGTAATAGCTAGGTGTCACTCAATGTGATGTGCATAATGAGTGGGCCGTTTCAAGCATCTCTCCCATTACAAAGGGCTCAGACATAATTATTTATGGTCTTCAGCCACAGCATCAACGAAGTGCATACAATGCTTACAGATGTGTAGGTAGCAGGTACCTCTCTTTTCCACAAAATGATAAATAATGGCATATTGGCTGCTCCCCTGCTTCCTGAAAATAATGATTTATCGTGTAGTGAGTACCTTGCAACTGTGCCTGTAGTAGTCGCTTTAGGAAGGCTGCTCTCCTTCTCTTGTTGTGATTGTGCAGCGTGTTCCGTGCAGGACTGTCTTTTTTTTTGGAACACTCAAGTGGAACTTGCTCATTTCCTTTATATTTGGAATTCCACAAAGTCATTCTTCTTTGCTTGTGTTGAATCGGCTTTTCAGTGATGCCGTAAATTAGCTTGCAAGTTTCATTTACGAACTTCAAGGGACCCCCCAAAAAAGTTCGATAAAGTGAAAGTTCACAGAACCGAAATAGTAGCTATGTTGCAACTTGTTATCAGGAACTGAAGAGAAATGAAATTTCAACCCTTTTATTTGCTGTGCTATGTATTTGAATGTGAATTTCTGCTTATTTAGGATGTTTTGAAGAATGTAGTAATTTTTTGCTGCACTTTTGCACTTGCGACTGCAGTGGTCGTGTACTGTGCCACTGTGTTCAAGCTCGTAAATCTTCTCTGGCACAACAACTCTTTCCTGATGTAGGACACGCTACAATATCTTCTGTCGACATAATGGCACGTCACTGCACGCAGTCTTTCAGGCAATTTCTCATCTGACATGAGAGACGTTGGATGGTGTCGCAAAACATGTTTATATAGCAGAAATGCCCTCTGCACTAATTTTGTTGAACTGAAATGCGTTAGCATTGGGTCCAATGGAACTTTGGCGGGGGACTTTAAAAAGGTCCTACAACTGAATATAGTAATGGCAATTTTATTGCAATGCAGGTTACACCGTGACTAACCTGAAAGCTGACCCTGTCAGGGTGAAAACATCCCTGTCCACAATGCTGTCGTGTGAGCTGGGACCGGCACACCGGGAAGAACCAACACCAGATGAGGACGTTGTTTAAGGGGGGACATAGCACTTATAAAATGTTTTTTGTTTCTGGATTGTTTTTCATAAAACTTCCAGAGTTTATGTGCATTTTCGTGCTGATTTCAAATGTGCAATTTTTTTCTAGTATAATGTGTAGTTTTTAAAATACGAAATATTTCATGTGCCCATTGGCGAGCAAGATTTTTTTCTAAACTGAGAGAGTTACAAAGTGAATCAGCATACCACAATAATATGGAATCAGAACTGAGTGCAATTCAACAAAAATGGATGTTCTAGACCCATTGGAACAAAAGTTATTGTGTGTTGACCTTTCACGAATGAAATCGCAGCTTGAAATTGACCTAATAGTGAATGCGGTGTCAAATACAGACACCGCATTTATGCTAGCCTGGACGCACTCACTTTGGCTGGACTCAAAACATGTTTTATTTGCAGTCAATTGAAAATGTGCAATTGAAATTACACAAACAATCCGCTATTGAAACCCAATAGACTGACTCTATAGACGGTGAATTGGCACACAAAAGGAGCCTTTCAATTAAAATTCGGTGGCCAATTTTCTAGTGATACTCGATAAAAAACCTCGATAGACGGTCAATTGACACGCAAAAGGAGACTTTTAATTAAAACTCGGTGGCCAATTTTCTTGCGATACTCGATAGAAAACCTCCATAGCCTGTTAATTAAATCTCAGTACGTTCTATGGAGGAAGGTCAATGACACTTTAATTGCAACTCTATAAGCATTTTTGTAAGGGTTAACACGCAGCAGAACGCGTCATTGCAAGGTGCGTTCGAATACGATGATGCAGGGGCTGCATGTTCTTGATTACGGCACGTATCGGTACTTTCGGTACTGTTGCACAAAAACGCTCTACGAAGAGTTTCAGCACGCAGCGCTCGGGCTTGCCACGCTCGAACAGCCTTGTAAACATCTGCTTGCAACATTTTACTGCGTGCAAACCGCACAATAAGCGCCAAGTTTACGCCGGGTCTACAAATCTGTGCTGAAGGGGACACCGTGGAGAACACGCCGCGGTGCTTCTGCTATTTTGTTTGCCCCGTACCGGTTTGTTTGCCCCATAAATCTGACGTCGCTTCCGCCACGCTTTTCGCAATGCGTTGGGATACGATAGGGTCTCTCCTGAGTTTTCCTTCCTCCATGTCAAGACACCACAAACGCCGGCGTTTGTGGTGTCTTGACTTCTGTCTTGTGTCCGTGTTTGCACGCCTTGTTTCTTTAATATGAATACTTAGCAACTAAGCGCAGCTCTGTTATTTTAATGCTGTTGAACATCCATCAATCGAAACTATGCTCTGCTGCGCCGGTATGGCTTTGCTGCGGTCGAGTGTACATTTTGGAGGCACATGTCGGGGCTGGTTGCCCCGTACACGCGTGGATAGCGTCGCAACACCCGGGGGGCGGGGGGGGGGGGAGGTAGGGGGGAGGGGGTTTGTATACCTCCCATTCGTTCGTGTAATTCAAACGCTCGGCCGACGCCAGCGCCGAGAGCGCCAAGAGCCCAATTGAGTTATGGCCCTTGCGGATGTCCGACAGGCAGCGGCGGCCATTACGAAGCGATTACGTTGCTTGCGTCGTCAGGGCAATAGTAACAACAGCCGCTTGCTTCTTCTCGCTCCCTCTCCCTCCCACTCCAAGCGCCGATTTTCTTTTCCTTTTCTTTTTTTGCGCTTGCTTGCTTTTTTATCTCCCTCCCATGCCGCGCGCCGGTTCTTTTTTTCTTTTTTTGTGCGAGGCGCGTTCTTTCTTTTTTTTTTCCCGCGTGCGCGCGCGCGCGAGTTGCGCATCGCGGCGCATTCATTTTTGCCTATTTGCTCCTGGTGTGCGGTGAGTTTGAATGCGTTTGAGTGCGCGCAGCCAGCATGTGCCAGAGCAAAAAAGGATGAATTCCACCCGCAATATTTCTCTGACCTCCATTTATTTCTCCGTTTCCGAAAGGCAAGATTTGCATAAAATGGGGTATGATACAAGTTGAGGAGAATAACAGAAGGTAAGAATGCACAGTGTGTCCATGACTAAACAATACAAAAGTACAGCGTGAATTTCAGAAATTAGAAATGAAAAAATCTAACACATTGAAACGTGTAGGCCCTTTGAAGTATACACATATAACGAACACGATTTTCATTTAGTAAAATACAAACCAAAGTGCAAAGGAGCTTCTGATGAGACAGAATCATCATGTTTGAAGAAATGTCATTGCATGGCAAGAACATAAAGAAGCGCAAAATATCTAAATATCAAATAATAATGCAATGATCTACTTATTAACCGTTGTACTGATACAAATGGAAACAACCAGTTAGATATTTGCATACATGCTGCACAAATATACATGGAATGCTATGCACCTTCACTACTGGTAACAAAATGAAAAAATCAGATTTAGCAAAGTAAGTAGTACATTGCACTAAAATGAGCAAGACACATTATTTGGTACTTGAACACTACATCAGAGTTAGCTGGGGGCAACGGGATGCAGGCGATGGTCAGTTTATACAACAGCCAACAACATTCGAAGAAAAGCGTATTACTTAAATGCCAGGTGAAATAAGCCTACTACACAGCTTTTCTTTCCCAGTGAACGCAATGCCCAGCTGAAGGTAACGTCACTGAAGGGAGGATGTCATTGCTGGTACACTGAGCACATCATTGTGATAAACACAAACAGTAAAATATTCGGCAGATCCCATGCCTTGTGGGAATCGGTTTCATGCGAATCAGTCAGCAAGTATTTGTCTATGCTGCATTTTCGCCTTTGAGCCCAGCGTTACGAGGTGGATTGACTTGTTTTTGTAAGTGTAGTAGTTGTTTGCACATCGTGGGCTTAACAGGCACGTCTACAAAACTGGCGCTTAAGGGGTAACTTATGGTCCGACGTAACTCAGCACTCACTTTAGAGCACATACGTCAGTATTATCGAAACGAAGTGCACTTTACGGTGCATTGATGCCGATATCCTACGCAACTTTCGTTAGCGTGTTCCTCCTGGCTCGAGCAACGCTTGAATATAGCTTGCTGAATCACAGGAATACAAATTTAATGTTTATTAGACTGCTATAAAAGCGGAGCCAACACTGGAATCGCAATTGGCGTTAACCCGACATGACGCCAGTATTATAGGAGCGCATATGCAATGTTTATTACCTTGTTTTAAATTTAGATAGCCAGCACGGCAACCACAATGGACGTTTAACCTGCATTACGCCTTCATAGGGTGTTTTTCCAAAGCAGTTTAAAGACCAGGCGTGGCTCTGCGCTAGAATACCTGACTGCTACGCAGACTGCTTGGGTTCGATTCCTGATGGTATCCTGAATTTTATACCTTGCATTCGTCGGGTCAAGGTTGCCGACGTTGGTTTTTCTTAACGCTCTAGCATTTGAAGTGCCATGCACTCTTAATCAGCTGTGAAACATACCCGCATATTGTGGCCCGTGGTATACGGGTATGTGCCGCACGTGTGCAGAGTAAAGGGTTTGACGACGTACGCGACAGTATTTTCACGTTATTCATGCCATGACGAGACAGTCATATTCGTCAAATCCTCTTCCCCTCCCATGCCAGTTTTGGTCTACACACTTTCAACGAGGCAATCACTAGAGCACCTAGACGTAGGCGGCTGATAGATAGATAGATAGATAGAAACGCTCAAAGTGCCTTAGGTTCGCTAAGAAATGCTTCGCATTTAAAATTCTGCATATAGGACACTTGCAATGCTCAAGGCTCACCAAAAAAGTCACAGTTTCGCCGTAACGGCGAAGCAATGAATGCGATAGCAATAAATTGGAATGTAACGCGAAGAACGGAAAGCAGCTCGAAATTGCCAGCGCGTCGCTCGAGCCCAAAGGACGCACGAAAAGAACGCACACAGGACGAGCGCGAACTGTCATGCGTCACAGCTCAACACTGGAAGCGCACTGCTCAGATATAAAGCAGGACGCACGAAACGAACGAACAGGTACACACAGGACGAGCGCGAACTAACTGTCCCAGTTGTTACTTATTTCTGTTTGAACAGCGCGCTCCTCTCGCAAACGCGGCCGCTGCAGCGAGCGAAGCGACCTTCGTACGCTCTGTGACTTCAGCACGGACATCGCGGGGAAAGCACAAGACATACGCCGTCCCCTTCTTTCCTCGAGATAAGCGCACGAAGGCAACCACGCGAAGAGCAACGGCGTTCGCAGGAACGGGGTGACGATCTTTAAAGCGCGCCACGCGTGCACATCGCGCCATCTATGTGGTAACTAAGAAAGCATGCTGATGTAAGTGGTGTATATAAATAGCTCGCCGTTAGCAGGCTGAAAGGCGTTGCTGTTGGTGGCGTAACCGTCTAACGCCGCGCGCTGGAAAGCGGGAGGTCGCCCGTTCGATTCCGCGCGTCGGAAAATTTTTCTGAATTATTTTTCTTTGTGGCTTTGATATATATATATATATATATATATATATATATATAGAAACATATACATATACGGTGCATGATGACGGCGACGGCAATAATCAGCCGAGACTGTCCATATAATTGCTATCGCAATAAAAAGAAAAAAAAACTGTCTCCTTTTTAGAAGTGTTTTTACATAGTAACTGCAGAATTAATATATGAACACGAAGCGTGCTTTTTCAGCTGTAAGTAGATAGATTATTCACGCATGAAAAAAAAAAAACAAGAACTGGGGGCAGAATAGAAAGCTGGTCCACTTGAGTTGCGGGTCGAGACTTCGCAAACAGCAGATTCTGCAGTTGTTAATTCCTCCTTGGGCAAACGCATCAGGTCTTTCCCTCTCGAATACTCCGAAAACGTTTCTGTCCGAAAGAAAAGCAATAGAAAACTATGAATTCCAACGATACAAATTACGCAGTCGCCATAGGCGTGCGCAGAGTTCCCCATAAGGGGGGGCAAAGGTTCATTGCACTCCCCCACCCTACTAAGTCAATGTATAGGGCAGGTTTTGCGCCCCCCCCCCCTCTTAGGTGACTAGAAGGGTCAATGTACGGGAAAGATTTTGCGCCCCTCTTTTAGGTAATTAGGGGGGGCGTCCCCTCTGCCCCCCCCCCCCCCCCCCTGTGCGCACACCTATGGCAGTCGCATCACGCAAACGTTGTTTCGTCGTCTCGGCACAGTGCAAGTTGTGATACATAGAGTGCCGAAAACGCATATTTAAACGATGGCGAGTCAAAAATAGGCAAAAAAAGCAAAACGTACTTCTAGTCAACCAGTCATGTCAGAGACGCTATGTGAGTCGCAAGTGCTTTGATTTCGCTGCTTCTAGGAACAGCGATATTAACTGCAACATCGTGCTGTTCACGATTCAGCCATAATTAAAAACCATAACGGTTGCCCAACTGCATTGAAGCTATATATGTGTGGCGGCGAAAGCAAACCGCATGCTCACCTTTAGTTTTTTGGAACATGGCAGAATCTTGTGAAACTCGGCCGGTCTTGAAGTATCCGTGCACCATTGCATGATGTACGAATGGTGCATGCCGTTAACCATCACGGCGGCAAGAGCGTACAGCATGCAAACACCGAAAAAACTGAACACGCCTGCCAATGCTCGCCTCGTGTAACGGAACATCACGAAACTTTGTATAAAGGCCGGCGGCTTGGACGGACTCCGATAGAGCGGCCGCAGAGGGCGGCTGTCGCGCACTCCAAGAAACAAAAGAGTCAAAAGAGGGTCATGGCACCATGACTTTCTTCGGCTGTCCATTTGACCGCTTTTGGAAGGTACAGGCAGAGAAAAGAGTTAGCATTTCGGAAGGAGTCACTGCACTCTCCTGAAGCGCGTTTTGATTGGCTTCCGTTATGAAAGAGCCACCGCATACGCCATACATATCGCGCGCTTGTCCTTTGGCGCCGTTGTGGCGCCTTGCTCGCCGACAGAGACGGGGTGCGTGTTTGTAATGCGACATTTGTTTTCGTGGCCGCTACAGGGAGCGACCGCAGCGCCGCCATTCGGTAGAGCCTGAAACGCCCGTTTTAGGCACTTTTTCTCCCTGAAGACGGCCACTGGCCTAGGTACTGAAGAAAAGAACGCCCCTAGCTCCACTTGTCCCTAGCTTGATCGGCAGCCATAGGCCATGCGCGCTTCACGCCGGTGTCAACCCACGCCAAGGTAAGTTTTTGCATTCGCTGTCCTGCGGTGTTTTCTACCGCGCGACGGAGCAAATGAGTTAAACGGGCCAGGCCTTCTGCCTGGTGTGCTGTGTTTGTGTGCCGTTCGCCTTCGAGCTCTACCTTTGTGAATTTGCACCCTGTGTGAGCATCGGCCCGTCACACAGTACAAGTGCTTAGCTCGAGCTCGGTTGTAGTCGAGGTGGAACTGC
Organism: Rhipicephalus sanguineus; assembly: GCF_013339695.2. NCBI lineage: Eukaryota > Metazoa > Arthropoda > Arachnida > Ixodida > Ixodidae > Rhipicephalus > Rhipicephalus sanguineus. The sequence continues at coordinate 34,507,012 of NC_051176.1, forward strand.
ATTCAACAATTCATTATTTACGTGGCGCTACGGCCTCAGTCCCGAAACTTGATTTGGTGCAATTATGTTACTGTTACTGCAGCTTCTGATCGATGCAGCTATTTTGCTGGAGGGAGGCTTCAATGTAATAGAGTTACTGTTTTGTACTACATGTCCGTGTCGTTCTCTGCCATTTGATATGTCATGATACACTTCACGTGTAGATGGTCGACGCTACCATCTGTCCAATACATTACATGGTTCTCAGTGCAACTGTCTAGCGCTAATTGTACCATTTTTATTACGTACATCACTTCGCTGCAAGTGTGCTTCTTCACAGCCCTGTGCTTCTTCGCAGCACGGGGCACAGCCATAGCAATTGCAGCACGTTTGGTGTAGTGCAGTCCTACCATCAATTTGTATAGGCAAGACAACACATAGGACAGTGCACATTGGAACTTTGTGCAAAGTTTAGGTATTCCCTGTGACCTTGGGCGCTGCTGACAAATGTCCCATTTGTCTGGTTTGCGTAGAATGCTAAAATAATTTGCTGCATCAGCCAAGGCAAAGCAGAAAATTAAGCTGGAAATGGCCACTTCTCTGCATTACCAGCTCTGTGGAGTGGTGCTGTAAATTCTGCATTGCCAGATATTGTTGCGTTAGAATCCGACTACCTGCAAAATTTTGACTGGCACAAGCACCCAGTTGCTGTATTTCTGGTAGACCAGCTGCACTATTATTACAGCTGTCGTTTCCCTTGGTTTTGTCCTAGCAAAGACGCCACCTGGTTCAAACAGCCCACGTACAACTGTGATTAAAACTGTGAATAGCATGCACACATACACACTTTAATCGCTATGGTTTACCTTTAGATGCAACAGATTTCAAAGAACACTGACTGCAACGGTTGATATCACTTCCTTTAGAAACTTGCTCAAAGCACATATCATTCTGGTGTAAAGCAGCTTGCACAGTTGTAAGAAAGCGGGCAGTTACGATTACAATTTGCAGTGTTCCACTACTTCATTCTTTAAGGGGCTCCTGAACCACTTTTCCAAGTAATCATCGAATGACCTCAGTATCGGGCCTCACGAATCGATTGCCGCAAAAATTTCTTGAATTCGTCAAGAACGAATAGAGTTACAGGGATTTGACACGCTTTCAGTGCTTCCCCTCTTCTCTCAGCTTGCTTGAAGGTACACATGGAGGGATGGCATAGAGGAAAGAATTCACGTCATGAGCTTGAGCATGCATGATGAAACATGATTGCTCTCTGTTCTCATTATTCCTGTGCATCAGTGTGGCTACTATAGAGCACAGGGCCAACGTGTGGCAGCACCTTGGTGGCAAGAAACGCATCTTATCCAAATGCCGCTCTTTATTTATGTGGGATATTGGCCTGCTATGTGTTGTTCAACGTCAAACAGCAGGTGCCGACAGCTGCGAAGAGAGTGAGCACAGCCCCCTGTATGAAAAGAGGGTGCCTGTGAAAATGGCAACTTCACGCTCCACTTCTAATCTCTCCTTGTTGCGCATGACTGCAAGGCTTGGCTGAGCTTTTCATAGTGGTGTCTGCTTTCCACAGGATGTGGTTTCTGAGCAAAGAAACAACTGCTTGCAGCGCGAACTCAACACAAGGACAAAAGAAGATGCGGTGCTTGTTCGTGCCTTTTGTTTTTGTGTCAAGTTCACACTGCAACCAGTTGTTTCTAATGATCTACCAACTTTCCGACTCTCGTTGACTATGTTTTCTCACCAAGACTACATTTTTTCACCAAGCCTGACGGGTGGTTCATGACCTCTTATAACAACTTTTTCATGAGCAGAGCATCCTTTAAAGCTTCATGCCACATTTAAAAAAAATCATAGAACCGGCCCACATTAGTAAACACAAAAAAGTGAAAAATTACACTTATTGAAATTCTACATCTGTCTTTCCACTACTTTCTTTTTCTATGTGCGATTTTCAACTTTAGAAGGCATCTGATTATTTATTTATTTATTTGAGAATACCTCACAGGCCCCGTAAGAGGCATAGGGTGAGGGGGCATACAGTACAATTCAATACATTTCAGAATTCTAAATGTGCATGGTGTGGCTGCACTATAACATGCATAAAATATACAGCTGTATCGTTACCAGGAAATGGCTATATTTTCACATTGAGCTCAGGCATCTGCATATTTAAATCAGTGTTGCAATACTTTATTGGATGGCTGTGCATTTGGGCACATGTGGCTGGCGGTTATCACAATCTTTGTATACAGGGCAATCTTGAGCGGTCATGCTTTATATCCTATAGATCTTCGACTAAGATTTTCTTGCTTGTCACTTTTATCAGTATCGAAACTTTGCAGTATTCATGCACCTTACAGTAGCTTTTTTTTTTTTTTGGCGAAACCGACCTGTTACTAGAAAATGTACTAATATGATAAAGGTCTTCAAACTTAGATTACCTCTTCGTGATTGTTGCCAGAAGAAATAATTTACTCCAGTAATCAGAGTGGAGTGTCTGGCAGTCCTATGCAATCTTTACTGCTTGGGTGGTACTTTGTCAGTGTACACAATGATCTGCAGTGATGTTTTCAGGCTTGCTAACATGAAAGCAGTAAAACAAGCTGGCCACTTTTACAGCAGTATACAACTTATCCTGAAACAAGCAAATCACAGTGGTACCACTACCTGCAGCAGTGACAGGTTGTATCACAGCCTGTGCCCTATACTGGTACATCATTGAAATACTCATCTAGCCTGCACAGATGTCATTATTGTCGTTGCACCTCGAGGTGGCTAACTTTTTTAGTACCGTGTCATCTGTAACTCCGCTCATTCCCATTCTTTACTGGTTTGAAAAAATTTTGCGGCAATAGATTCATGAGGCAATAAACTGATAAGCTATTATATGATTACTTGGAAAAGTGTTTCAGGAACACTTTAACATACACTGTGTGTTCTAGCATGCTGCTGTTACCAAGGTTGATGCACAACATGGTTTTGACACAAGAAGTCAAGACACCACAAACGCCAACTATCAACTGCAAAGGCACGCAATGGCGGGAAAAAAAGAAGACATGAAAACTTATCTGCGCATGCTGATGCAATAGACGAACTTATCAATCCGGCACGTGTGGGGGTATACGTGAAAGATAACTGTTAAGGCAGTTGATTTATTCTTTATGCAAGTTAACAGACGGTTAGCTCATGCATGCGCATCAGCTAATAGTGCGCATGCATGCGCACTATTATCGATATGCCATGCCTCGATTATTAGATGAGTTTGTTCATTCATATGCCTGTAAAAAACTGCGTATTTATCGAATTTTGGCGTGGACTTACACTCTCGACAATGTAAAGATAGATTAGAAGGTGAGCCTCCGCTTAACAGTATTTTATGTTCCAATAATCTCTGGTTAACACAGCGGCTCATCTGTCCTATGTAGAAGCAGCCGTAGCTAAAGGGAACCTTATAAACCACACCTGTACAGCAATCAGTGAATTTGTTGGCATGTTTTATGAAACAAATGTTATTCCGCATCTTGTCTACTATTACTCGCTCATTCTTTCTCTGCACAGTGCACAAATCTTACCTAGATAATTGGCAGCCGTAAAGACAGCATTAATGCTGCATCTACTTCCCACTTTCTTTAGCCTGTGAGACATGCACTGAATGTAAGCAATACCTACGACGTGTTTTTTTCTCATTGCTTTCTGCAACCATGCTCGGACTTAGCATAACAGACTTCTTTAAACATTCCGCGATAGTGGCCGCCCTGACTTTGCACACCCTGTCCTTTAGAATGAATACTTACCAACTAGCTCAGCTCTCTGTTATTCTAAACATGGTTTTATTCCACAGCCCTCAGGAAGGTCTTGGAATGCTTGTTCTGATTACAGACTGAAATGTTGCTAATCTTGTGGTTCCTTATTTCTTCTTGGGCACCTTGTGCACTTGTTTCAGTACATGTGCTAGGTCAATACAAATTTAAGTGAGTCAGGATATGCACTTTAAATGATGTCTTCAAGTAAACAACAAAAGCGAGCTTTCCACATTGTAACTTTTATTGGCATTTCAGAAGCAACACCAGCAAGATGACCAAAGGATGTACCACTTCAAGATGGAAATGGCTATGTTCAAAGATATTTTAGCGATGTACAACAAGGAAGATATTGGGATTCTCGTTGCATCGATATATGCGATCTGCAATAGCAATGTCCAAAGCTTAACGGGCACTTTCACGTAGAGAGCCTTCCTTATTACAGTACTTATTCGCAAAATTCTTGCAGCAACATGTTCACATCGTACAAGTGCGCATTTATCTCTCCATCAGAAATTTTGGACCGCAAGGTTGTGTACTGCCACTTGAAGAAACACCGAAGCATGAAAGCCTCCAACCCGATAAACAGTAAAGAAGAGTAAGGTAGCCAACATAAGAAGGTTCAATATGGAGAGAATTGAACATGCTCTAAAGAACAGAAGAAGCCTAAAAGCAGTGAAGAGAAAATTGGGCACAGGCAAAAATCATATGTATGCACTAAGAGAAAGGCAAGGCAGTTTCACTACCAATATGTATAAGGTTGTCAAAGCAGCTATGATTTTCTACAGAGATCAGCCAGGACAACAATGGTAGTAATAATAGTAGTAGTCCAGACGAATCTCACCAACAATGGCAGGTGAAGGAACGAAAACTTCTTGTTAGAAGAATTGGCATCTGTTCATCTTAAAACCGCTTCACGCACAAAAAACACACCCCTAGAGAAAATTCTGCCAGGAGCAAAGACACAAAAGCAAGAGAATTAATGGAAGCTTTTTACATAAGACAGCAAGAAAGTTTGTGTGTTAGTGATACATAAGTAGTTTTATATAAGATTGAGAAACAGTTTATTGAGCGTGAGTTATTGTATTACCCCTGATGTTCAAATGGATGTTTGTTGTGCAGGCGCGAATTGATGGTACATATGTGTGTGTGGTTTCTGGGAATTAAAGCAGCTGTGAGTGGCGCCCCGTCCAGTCATCTTCTCTTGTGGTGTGCGTCTTCTTTTTTTTGTGTGTGTGTCTTTAACATGTGGCTTTAACATGAAGGAAAGAAAGCCTTAGAGGGAATGCAGTGGGGCAAAGCAGCCGGTTATGATCAGGGGTGTTGCTGTACAGTGATGCTATTAGTTTTCTTGTGCCCTTTACCGCCATCAGCCATCTGCCACTGGTCAAAAAATGCAGCCCAGGAATTTTTCAGCAGTGCCAGACGGCTATGGTGAGGAAAAGCATTAAAAAAGTAATAGCATTGCTCTGCGATAACACGCCAGGTAACAGCAGATCTGTTTAAAGACGGGGGCACACTGTTCTTGAAAAACTGGCCAGTTTGTATATGCAATGCCTTTTTGCTGTGAGCGTACTGAAATCTTTGAAGAATGTGAACATTGCCCTAATTAATTATGTATGACATTACTATACAGTTTTATGTACTTATAAGCTTTGTTTATCAATGTCTTGTATTAATGTTTTTTTTTTTCGGTACAGTTAACTTGTGTACCTATTTGTAATTTGTATCCAATAATCATGTGCAGGGCGTCATGGTATGGTCTCATAACCGAGGGACCCTTTTCTGTATATCCCTTTTTGTTGTAATCATGCTTTGCAAAATAAATGTTTGAATGAAAAGGGGCATCAAGAGATTGAAAAATTAGAAGCCGATCAGCTTACTCATAACTGCTAACAAGGCATTTGCAAAAGTAATAGCTAATAGAATTAGGAGCACCTTAGAATCCAATCAACCAAATGAGTAAGCAGGATTTCATACAGGCTACTCAACAATAGACCTTATTAGCACTGTTGATGTTATGGATAAATGCATGGAATATAACCAACCCCTATATATAACCTTCACAAATCATGAGAAAGCATTTTAGTCAGTTGAAACCTCACCAGTCGTGCAGGCATTGCAGAAATGGTGTGTACACAAATTGTATACAAAAATACTGGCTAAACACTAGCTTGCTGAGCCGTAGGAGTACATATGTAAATTTTATTACATTATTATAAAACGGACAGTCAACACTGCCACGCCAACTGTTGTTAGACAACCGTTGATTAAAACATTTATTCACGATCTACACGGTGTGGCTGCAGCATGGTGGTCTGCAGCACATTTGCTACAGTAAAATCACCAACTATAAATGGTATGTCTTTCTCTTGTCTAACCCACACAAGATGTCTTATAAAACTTCCAGTGTCTATTTCCATGTTCCTGGGATGATATAGACCAGGGGTCTCAAACACGCGGGCTGGACCTTTCGTAGCGGCATACCCACGAATGACTGTCTTTGTCCCGCACTTTTTTTTCTTAACAGTCTTTTAGCAAGCTACGGAAATATGGTACACAAATACAGTAAGGCAGTACGGTAGCGCTCCTCCTTTCCTGCTCGTTGTGCTTAAGCCGCTCCCAGTTCAGGTGACAGTTCAGGAAACTGTGAATCCTCAAACGACAGGTTCCTCGTTAACAATGTGTAGGCTGACAGGCAACAATGATGCGTGACAACTGCACAGTAACTTTTGAGAAAGCTTTCGTGGTGTTGGGTTGCCTTCACCGGCAAAAGCACAACGAGCGGGAAAGGAGGAACGCTACCATACAGCCTTACCGTATTTGCGTACTATATTTCCGTAACTTGCTAAAAGATTCTAATAAGTATGTTTATGAGCTACAGAGACACGACTGGTTTTAAGCACTTTTTCCTTTGGCAACCCCATGTGGGGTTGCAGGGCGGTGAAAAATAACCATGGAACAAAAACTGTATATTTCAGAATCAAGGTCCAGATTTCAGTCATTATGGAGATCTCTCGAGTCCTGCTGTCAAATCCCTCAAGAAATGACCCACATATGACATTTTGTTCAAGCTAATGTTGAAACTAACTAAATGGCAGATAAAAGAATGAAGCATCAAGTTGGCGATTGCAAGTACGCAGCATATTGTTTAACTGCATACACAATAAACTGTCAGTGCGTGGATGTTGTCAAGGCTTTTCAAAGATAATTTAAACTTTAGGCAAATTGACATCTATGGTGACTTGTGTGTGCTGTCGGGAAGAGCCTTTTTTTTTTCTTATAATTATTATTAATCAGGTGGTGTCGTATCTACAGTTATCAGTCTCGTCAGTGAGCAATTTCCAGCTGCTTCTTTTTCATAATTCAAAACATTCTTTGGATGGCACTAAAACAAACAAGAGCCTTCTTTTTTAAAATGATTCCTATTGCTCCCTTTCCATTATATCTACAGGAGGCCTGCACTGAGCTCACTGCACTAAGCACACTGAGCCTGCACCGAGCGCATTGAGCTCAGCCTGCCAGGCGGCGCTAGCAAGTGCCTACATCTGGTCATTGTAGCCATAGTCGTACAGCGATCAGGCGTACAAGTCTGATGTCATGAGAAAAAATATCGAAACAATACGCACGGCCAACAACCTTGGTTGTAGTGAGGACCAAGGTGGACGACCAAGGTGAGGACCAATGAGGACCACGTGGACGACCACGGCTATGGCAGCTGCCGCCCTACTATAGCATCAGAGCTTTCATACGCCAAAGCTTAAGACGGCAGACTACGCAACTGCTGTTAGAAGCAGAAGCAGTCTACGAGGCAAAACATGTGGTATTGTGCAACGTGGAGGTAAACAAATATCACATAGCAACATTCGCTGGACTAGTTCTCCAAACAACGCCGGCACACAAAGACATGCATGGGCTAGGAACCGCAGAAACTGAGAAGTTACTGTAGCAACGAGCTTGCAGCTACAAAGCAGGGTAAAAACAAGGTGTAGAGACTGCAATAGAAATTTTTAATGTGCAAAAGTCTATGGCAAGTTTTCCAGCAATTTCGGTGCCAATATTATGTCTATAATGCAAAAGGTGTGGCACTTTTCCAACAAGAATACATATGGCTTTGTAGAAAACAAATGGATTTGGGACAGGTCAACTTAATTGAAATTAGCTTGAGTGCATCAACCTAATTTTGGGGGCGATATGGAGGTAAGAAACGTATGGGCCACCTTGAGGAAGAAAAGCATCATTAGCTGGGCAGCGTTCACAAGCGAGTCTCGGTGAGTGCTTCCTGCTACTCACCAAACATCGCAGCCCCACGTCAAAGCAGAAATCTTCCTTGCGGAAGTACTAGCCAATAGCTGTTTACAATTTCTAAGTTCTGCATTCGCAGATTCATGCACCTTCTTACCCTGCGGACACATGTGAAAGCTGGCAGCAGGCTCCATAGCGTACGCCCTGCATTGGGCACTGGCCTACCATACAAAACTCCTCCAAAGACAGTGGCTACATAATGTAGTGATTTCTTTCAAGTGTTGTCGAGCGCACAGCAACAGCAGGAAAACCTCCCCAGTCACTCAGAATTACAGCGCAGGTGGCATTCTAAAGTTTTGTTTTCAGCTCGCTCTGGTGCTCCCAAAGCAGACTAAGCAGCCACTATGACCACATGAGCCTGCCTAGCACGTTGCACCAAATGTCGCGTCTGCTCTTCCAGTGGTATGCCTTACGCCCAATACCAGTTACGGAAGTGGCCATGAGAGCACCCGGATAAGGGCAGCTAGAAGATAGATGGAGTAGATAATAAGATAAGGAAATAATTTAAGTGCCTCAAGTTAAAGGCACGCTGAAAGCATAGACAGCTCTGTACAAATGCACAATGTTGGTAGGTCCTTAGGTAACAGGTTGTCTAAACCATGTCACTTAGTAGGCTTTAAATAGTGTAATATATGAATACTGCACTTACACCTATGTCTTCAGTCACCTTCGCTTGGGGGGGATTGCCATTCATGCAAACAGTGCGATTGGTTCCCAATGTGGTGATGTTGTAAACAGATGAGCCATGCCGCCCTATTTAACGCCTTGTTTGTTCTGCATGCACGAATCGTATTTTATGTACGTGTAAAAATAAAACAATTTCAATGTACGCAGCTTGCAGCATTCAATGTAAGCATCGTAGACAAGTCTGCCGCAGCTGTATCGGCGCACTCGCGCTAGGAGTGGAACGGATTTAAAGGCTGGGATAGTAGCCGCAGCAGCCCGTGGAGGGTCCGCTGTAGCGCCAAACACGTGACTGGCTTCTTGCGATGCAGAAAATGACCTAGCCCTTTCAGACTTCAGGAAGCATGTCAATTTATTTTTGACGGATTTTATGCCCTCCGATGGCGTGGTATTGACTACCTTCTTTTGCGAACAAGGCAAAGGCAACATTCTGCACGTTGCGTCAGTTGACGAACGAATGCGACCTCGTTTCAAAGTCCTGTGAAAAGGGCAGAATATAAACACAAAGAACGAGAGAAAGTTTCTAGAGGTAGGAATCAGTCTTTAATGGGACGAAAAGCGTCAAAAGCCGACACATGAGAAGACACGATGTCTGGTTCTCTAGTGTCCGTATTGGCGCGGCTCACTTTCTTCTACGATAAACATTGAAGGAGTCGATCCCGCCTACGTCGTGCCAAGATGCAAGGACAGCGGTCGCCGTAAAGACGATACATATTTGCTTCACTACGCAGACGGCAGGAACGTCGTGCAGCATGCAGTGGTCTTCGCTTACCTTCTAGTGGCAAAGCGCAAGTGTCGCACATCAGATTTCGATGCTTGATATCCCGGATGGTGCCTAATATAACCATAACGTACACAGGCGCATATATATTCCACAATATCAAGTACAACAGTGCAAGGAAAGGTTGCAATCGCTTGGAGTTTCAAAAAGTTAAACAGGAAGTCTCCATGACACCAGTTGCAGGAAGCAGGTGGCGCTTCGCGCAGTCAAAAACCGAAACCGAAAGCTATCCTTGAGCGCCTCCCGTCATTTACGGCCGCCGACCCACTCGCTTCGATGAAAGAAATCGAGAGACTTTGCTCCACGGGAGATATGGGGATTTTTGCTGTATTTTAAAACACTTATGCGCCATTTGGCTAAAATAAAGGTGTCGAATAATGGTCTCTGCATCGAATTCTTTCATTCAGCAGCAATTTTTACCCTTGAAGAAGACAAGACTGCTTGTCGAAACGCTGACTCCAGCGACACTCCGTGTCCAAGAATTTTTCACCTTTTCAAGCCGCCATTTTCCCCTGAACTTCTGCCGTTTTTGGATTATCAATTTTACTGGCTAGAGAAGCTCCAGAAATTAATCCGATGCCATTATATGCAGACTTCCCATTAGTTATCACTTTTGATAGAAGTTATGTTGAGGCATAAAGAAAGACATAAAATAAATGCCTCAGCTTGCGCCACCGGGGTGTAACAGGCTAACAGTGAACAGCTAAAACTTTTGATTGTGAAATGCTGGCATGTTACAACGCTTTGACTAGGGTGTCACTGGAGCCAACATTTCGACAAGACTTGTCCCAAAGTTGCAGCCACGAAGACGACAAGTACGCTTGTCAAAACAGCTCCAGCATCACCCCGTGTACAAGAATTTTTCATATCAGCAAAATCTGTGTTCTTTTGTCCAAAGAATTAGTTAATGCTGTTTATTCCGACATGGCACTCGCTTAATCCATTGCGCTCCAGACAACATAAGCATTTTAAGTAGACTCATTTTCATTAGTAATGTTGCATGGAATGCGTTATACTGCGCTTCCAAAAGTAAATGCAAAATTTCAACAAATGTTGTTGATCATAACCTTTATTGTAGCAATTTCAACCATTATCCTGGCCACTTGGCATAGGAAGAGCAATGGAATTGAAGACTTTGTCCAAAAACCTGCACGCAAAAGGCACAATAAGTACAAGGTGTCTCCATCGAGCAGGCATGTATCACCACAACAAAAATCGGAAGGCTGACTTGGAGAACGCACAAGCACAGCAGCAATAATTTGTCGAATTGTCGAACATTTGTAAATGCCAAAAGCAGGGGCGGTTGAACAGCTGATTTTGTCTCACTTAATGAAGTAAATCTAGATATGCTAAAGAATCTAGGGTAGGCAAAATTAACGAGCTCCTCCACAGCACTGTGTGTGACAATCATATTGTGGTTTTGGGAATATCTGGAATTCTAATTTCATCTTGCACACAAAAGGCATATTAAAAGAATGTTTCAGTCAAGCATGCACATACACCTGCATACCATAAAAAAAACAAGAGGCTACAGTTTGGTCAAAAGACAACAGACGATACAGCACAGGGTGACAGAGGTTTAGCTTAGTTGGCAACATACTAAGAATTTTTTGCACATAAGCAACACGAGGAGAAACATGGAGAGACACAACACATGCGCTAACTTTAAACAAAATCGTTTATTGCACACGAGGCAAACGTTTATACAGCGTTGGTGCCCTCACACTGCACCAAGAAGCCATGCACAGAGATTTGTATTTTTCTGCTTCATTTTTACCAGAGGTACGTAACACTAATCAACTAACGAACTATTGCACAATCAAGAAAGCAGATTTTTTATCCGACAAGGACAGAGACAGAGTGCTAACACGATTGGTACCCAATTTTTGCAATTCCTGCAGCAAATAGTATTATAAACCTCGTTAGTTCAGCTCTGTTGATTGACAAAACCTCTGTGTTCTGCAAGAAAGGTTCACACATTACAATGCTATCTTAACCTACCATTCATGCAGCTGCTTGTTTGCCCAGCATACTGCTTACTGCAGAAAAGAGGTATCTGATAAGCAACAGCTTGTCTACATTCCGCAAACCACATCCTATATCGTTTTCTTCCGTGCTTGACTGCAAATTCTGCAAATTGATTTCAGCTTTCATAGAGCTGGAAAACTATTTGCACATTTGTATGTGACACCAACCTTATTATGTAATGCTAAATTTTGTGCAAGTATGGCACATCAGCTATTCTTTTTTCAGCGACATCACTGTTGGAACAGCCAACTAGAGCAATGGAGCGGTACTTCCTAATTTAAGCCTTTTACGACTTACACTTCTGTTTGTGCAACGCATTGTGTGTGAACCTTTCCCATGTGCTGTGTGTCCTGTTGAGTTGTTACGCTATCCAACTACAGTTATGGAAAGGATGGCATCACGTGCTAATGTACAAGTAGTTTTTCAACTCCATGCAAGCTGAAATCGATTTGCAGAATTAGTAGTCAAGCACCAAAGAAGACAATTGCTTGCACAAAACGACATAGGACATGCTGAGAAGCTGTCGTTTATCAGATACCTCTTTCATGTGGTAAGTGGTATGTCAGGAAATGGGCCACTGCATGAATGATAGGTTAAGAGAGCACTGTAATCTTGTGAACAAATGCAACGATGGATGGCTGGCGTCACAGTGTAGGGCATGAGAGTATGAACCTTTCTTTCAGGACACAAAGGTTTCATCAGCTAATAGAGTTGAACTAACGAGACTGATAATAGAAGCTGCAAAAATTGTAAAAGTGGGTACCAATTGTGTTAGCACTCCGCAACTATCCTTCTCGAATAAAGAATTAACTGTATTGAATGTGTAGTAGTTCGTGAAGTGATTATAGTGTGCCATATATTTTGTCAAAATAAAACAGAAAAAAATCACACCATCTCCCGCTAAAGGGGACCATGAGGCGATGCGAAGCAGCGTCTCGGCATGTAGAGCCCGCGTTTCAGAGGGTGAGTGGAGAGGGAAAGTGGAACGGGAAAGGGCATGGGGAGAGGGAAAGTGGAGAGGGAGAGGTGTGTGGAGAGGGCTTGCGCATGCGCAGTAAGGGTGGTCACGCCGCACACCACCACCGGATTGAACTCCGCTATAAGATGCTTCACATCTAAAAGACATATCTCTCAGCATGGCATCTTGGTGAATCGCTAGGGCACCACCACTGTGTCTATTAGTGCCTTGCGTGCAATAAACCATTTCGTTGAAAGTCAGTGCAGACGTTGTCCCTCCTTTTTCGTCCTTGTGTCGCTTATGTGCTAAAGATTCTTACCAAGTGAGTTGAGGTTACTTATGAGTACAGACAGGAAAAAAGATATGTTGAAGGAGTACTGACATGAATTTTAAAAATTTTCGGATTGATGCTCTAAATAAAAATACTGGTGTCGAGAAACCTAAAACAAGTATTGTGGTGCCTGGGAATGCATCGTATGTATTTTATTTATCGCTACCTTAAAAAGACAGTTTTGGTTTCGATATCGAGGGGGCGGCTTCTCGGTGAAGTTTCATAGCAGTGTGATGTCACAGTGACAGGGATACAGAAACTTGCGACGTACTAGCGGCAAATCCATCATCTGCCCGTGGTGCACATAAACAATGATAAGTTAATTGTTGCCCAGTGACCCTGACAGTGATTTTTACGATATAGGCTGCATGCAGGATGCAGAACTTGCAAACTCGGGGGAACTGTCTTGACTCGTCAGGATAATGCCCATTGTACTGTGGCTGGCTTGCAGATGCTCAGCGACGAAAACTTCAAAGTCAAATTAAAATATTTGATACGTGTTCTCCGACTCCGGTGTGTGGACATCGTTGACACAGCATACCAAGGAAACCAAAAATGTCCCTTTTGCGATGTCTCAAAATCGTGTCAGTACTCCTTTAAAATTAAAGCAATTTCAACCACAAAATACACATAAGCGCAGCAGCGAAACATTGGTAAACAGCACTAAACTTGTAACAGCCAAAAGCAGGTGCAACTGAACAGTTGATATTGTCCCACACAGTGCAATTAAATTTAGGTGTTTTATGGAATCCTGGGTAGGCAAAATCAATGAGTTCCTCCACAACAGTATGTCTCACAATTGTGACCTGGTTATGGAATTACCAGAATGCTAATTTCGTCCTGCATGCAAAACTCACAATGAAGTCAGTCAAACATATGCATGCAGCAGCTTACCCTATGTTTCAGAAATTACGACAAATCGGAACATTTTCCAAGCATGTTTTTGACACTTTCTGCGATGCTGCAATGGTTATTTATACCACCTGCACAAATCCTTATAAGTGAAACACACGGTGTCTTTAGAAATGTTCACGCATCCGAGGGCAAGCTTGTGAAGCATTTGCACGTTTTCAAAACCTTTAGTACCGATGAAAGTGCCATCTGCATTATACGTTTCGTAGCAAGCCCACTTTTGTAGCTGCCGAGCTATTTGTTCTAGAAAGTCTACATCGTTATCAGTGCCACGGTGCAATTAATAGGTCCCCAATTGCTGCGAATTCATAGGTAGAAGGGTATGGCACACCAGCAGGCGTTTCTTGTGTGAGGCGGTACCGGACATAATACATCTATGCTATTTAAAACTCGGCATGCCTTAGTTGGTTACTTGTTTTGCACCGAGCGCACTATGACAGTATGTACTTACAAATGCACATTATCATTTTCATAACCACTGCTATGTTTGTTAGAGCAAGCTTACTCTCTCTTTGCACTTTGAAAGCTCGACACCTTGGCAGACATCGCTTGGTGTTTAGTCAATGAACTTTTTTTCCAGACATGCAGCACTGCACTTTCCCCTGATGTTGGACTTTGGCAAGAGGATGCGCCAGCCAGCAAATGTCCACTGAAATGTGAATGCACCGTGCAGAATTTTTACATTTTCTCCAAACTTGTTGACTATCTTCTGTCCTGATCGGTTGGGACATGCTAGTGTGCACACCGTTGAACCTTCGGCAAACATTTCACAAGGATTTAATTGGCTTCAGCCCGTGGCAGGAGCACCAGAAAGATGGTAGACAAGTCTGCTATCTGAAAGGCTATGCCTTACCACCCTGCAACTGCCAAATTAAGCATAGCACACAAACTCAGTGCACCGATTCCAGACAAGGTAATTGAGCAGCCTCTCCCTATACAAATAAACTAGTTAACATGAAAGGTAATACCGAAGGATTCCAACAAAAATATGCAGATCTTATGCGAATTTGTCATTTTTTTTTCGAACGTCGATGAATGTGCATGGAGGTAAAGCATCACCTTTGAGATTGGAGTCCAGGAACTCACTTTCCAGTTTTCTTCTTCCTTCAGAAACTAGGCAACTAACAACGCCAAATGCTACTTTGAAAGATGGTGACGATAATACTGAAACTTTCTGCAGTATTTGAGCATATATGGATCTGCGGTATGTGCAAAATCTATCTCATACAGAAACATACCCATCCCTACAACATGCTTTCAATAACAAACAACGGAAGAAACTGTTGATGTACTTGATGTCTTGAGCCTCTAATTTACGATAGAACATAGCATGCAATGGAAGAATTTAGGAAGCTTGTACATAACTGCTGACCTAAAACAGCCAGAAAATATTCCGGGATGTCGGTGTTTGTCATAAGAGCCATGCTAATACATGGCAATAGCAGATGGTAATGAAACTGGCATGCTTTCATCCGGGCTCTTTGGCTCGCTCTTGCTAGTAATCTTAGCACTGTTAACGATTACAAGCATCTAAAAAGGAAATTTCCTTTTCCTGGAGGGCTATTGAAGACTGAATGACACAGTTATGTCCTGCCTTCTGTATTTTGCGGGCCTCGAAGATTTCACGTGTCAACTGGTCGTGGTGGCGGAAAAGAATCCTCATTCTAGAAAATTCTGCAGTGTACCCGCAATCTTGGCAGTGCATTGACAAGTGCGTCGAGCAAACATTACCTCTCGGGGAATTTTGATGCTCCCTCAGTTGCGAGTTTACGCGTCGCCCCGATTGCCCAATGTAAACACTTCCACACGTGAAGGGTATGCTGTACACAATGCCAATGGCACAAAAACATTCGTGTGCTTAATGGAATATGAATCCTTCACCACTGGGCCTTTTTCCGCACTGCTGTGCAGATATCACCAACTTTATTCTTGGCTGCAAACACCACTTCAATGCCATGACGTCGTCATGAGTTTCTTGCCTTGTAAGAGCATGTGCAGTAAGAGTATATTATGATGTTTCTTCAATAAACTTTTCAGTTGAAAGTCAGCACTCGTGTCGTGTCTACTCGTCCTTGGTCTCTGTTATTTCGCACTGTTTTGCCTCTACCAGCTATGAATTGTTACCAACTTGCCCAATTTTCAATCATACTAACCTGTAAACCTTCGGCCTAGATTTCTTTTACTTTGAGCGGTCCTGCCCACGGTTTTTGAACCACGAGAGCCCTCTTGTATGTGTTAGCCTCCTGTAAAGCTTTGAACAATGGCTTGAAAATAAAATTTTGAATCACAGCGCAAGTTGCCCTCATTAAAGCCAGACCGATGCAAAAGCTGTGTCCCCTTGAACTTCATGTCTGGCTTCTTGGCAGAGCAGTGGCTGTGCCCAATATGCTAATGAAAAAAAGCCCATGAGCAGTGAAGGGGGGACGCTACGGCTCATTATTAAATGCTTTTTGTTTAACGTTGGCAGATCAATTTTTGTGCACTGATTAGTACACCACTTCTGACATATTTCACAATGGTCAAACGAAGAATATGCACGCACAAAGTGTACTTACATACAGCTCTACAGCTCCAACTTTCTCCATGGGCTCGGATCCAACGTCAAAGCGTTACGACTGCACTCGCAGCATGGGCACCTGCGCAAATAAAAGCATTTTTGCACGCTAATGTACAAGCGAAGACCTAGCTTATTGCATTCGTTCTCATAAGTGTGTGTCACAAACCTTTTACTAGTTCAACTCTAGGGCAAGAAAGTAACTACAAACGGTATTCAACCGTTCCCATACAATGCGTGAGACGGAAGCTGCATAGTTTCTGTCGCACCAATTGAACGGTGTTCCCAGGCTGCAAGAAAATACAAAAACTGTCACGCTGAAAATAGTTCTAAGTAGACACGCGTACTGCGTGGAGAAATTTCATCGTCGCGCGTAGAAAACATCGCAGAACAAGGAATGCAAGAACTTACCTTGACGTTAGTTGACACCGGCGCGCCGGCGCGAAGCGCGTTTAGGGACAAGTGGAGCTAGGGGCGTTCTCCTCCTCAGTACCTAGGCCAGCGGCCGTCTTCAGGGAGAAAAAGTGCCCAGAAGCGCGATTCAGGCGCTATCGGATGGCAGCGCGGCGGTCGCTCCCTGTAGTGGCCACGAAAACAAATGTCGCGTTTGTAATATGCAGAGCGCTCAACGCATGGCAACGGCAGCGGCGCGCTATTGGCTGTGCGCACACAGGGACGCCGCTGCGGACTTCCGCCTAGCAACGGCCGCCACGACGAGACGACGCGCTCTCCTTCTCGGGGTGCCTTTCGCGGGAACTTTAAACGGTGAAACGCGGCCGCCGGGCGGCCCGTGGAATTTCCGTCGCCGCCTGTGCTTGTGAACTGCTACTGCTCTCGCGTTGACGGTGAACACGTTCGCCCACGAACATTTGCGTTGTCGCCACTGTCTTTTGTGCCTTGGCGCTGCCGGAAGACGCGATCGGCCGTTGTGTTTTACTGTTCACGCCTTTTTTTTTAACAGTGAACACGCTCGCCTTTGAATATCTGTGCTGTCTGCTGTGTCTTTTGAACCCTCGCGTTCTCGCAAGACATAATCGTTGTTGTGTTGGACCGATTGCGTTTATTTTTTTCTAACGCTGAACACGCTTTCACACGAATATATGAGTTGTCGCCAGTGTTTGTTGTGATCTCGCATTGTCGCAAGACGTGATCGCCGTGGGTTCGAGTGTACGTTGTGTTTTTTTTTCTTTCGCGGCTGTTCTTGCCAACGCATTTCGCATCCCTGCAACGCCAGTGTTCAGGGGCGTAGCCAGAAATTTTTTCCGGGGGGGAGGGGTTCAACCATACCTTATGTATGTTCGTGCGTGCGTTTGTATGTGTGCGTGTATATATACGCAAGGAAAAATTAAAAATTTCGGGGGGGGGGGTTTGAACTCCCCCCCGTTGGCTACGCCACTGCCGGTGTTGTACGGCTATGACCACGGAAAACAGCGCATGTGAGACGTCGGAGCGTCGCGCGATCGAATGCGTTGAAGGCAATGACAGTTCATCGCCTGACGTTGACGTGGTTCGGGCGAACATCACTCATGAACAAGACGCCTGCAGCTGGGTAGAAGATTACGGCTTGAAGACAAACACATCGTGGGTTGTAGACTTCATGAAGTCAATTATAATAGCAATGTGTGAAAGGTAATACAAAAATGAGGTTTCATAACTTCAAAAATAACTTGCGGCATCTTCTGTGGTGATTTAACTCCATGCTTTGGGGATAATGTCCAATGATTATTTTTGAAGTTATTTTTGAAGTTATGAAACATCATTTTTGTATTACCTTTCACACATTGCTAGTATAATTGACTTCACGAAGTCTACAACCCACGATGTGTTTGTCTTCAAGCCGTAATCTTCTACCCAGCTGCAGGCGTCTTGTTCATGAGTGATGTTCGCCCGAACCACGTCAACGTCAGGCGATGAACTGTCATTGCCTTCAACGCATTCGATCGCGCGGCGCGCCGACGTCTCACATGCGCTGTTTTCCATGGTCATAGCCGTACAACACCGGCAGGGGCGTAGCCAACGGGGGGGGGAGTTCAACCCCCCCCCCCCGAAATTTTTCATTTTTGCTTGCGTATATATACACGCACACATACAAACGCACGCACGAACATACATAAGGTATGGTTGAACCCCTCCCCCCCGGAAAAAATTTCTGGCTACGCCCCTGAACACCGGCGTTGCAGGGATGCGAAATGCGTTGGCAAGAACAGCCGCGAAAGAAAAAAAAAACACAACGTACACTCGAACCCACGGCGATCACGTCTTGCGACAATGCGAGATCACAAAAAACACTGGCGACAACTCATATATTCGTGTGAAAGCGTGTTCAGCGTTAAAAAAAATAAAAGCAATCAGTCCAACACAACAACGATTATGTCTTGCGACAACGCGAGGGCTCAAAAGACACAGCAGACAGCACAGATATTCAAAGGCGAGCGTGTTCACTGTTAAAAAAAAAGGCGTGAACAGTAAAACACAACGGCCGATCGTGTCTTGCGGCAGCGCAAAGGCAAAAAAGACAGTGGCGACAACGCAAATGTTCGTGGGCGAACGTGTTTACCGTTATAGCAAAACAAAATCCCCAAAGCACAGTCGAACCCTACGGCGACGGACGGGCGTCTTCGGTCAACGCGAGAGCAGTAGCAGTTCACAAGCACAGGCGGCGACGGAAATTCCACGGGCCGCCCGGCGGCCGCGTTTCACCGTTTAAAATTCCCGCGAAAGGCACGCCGAGAAAGAGAGCGCGACGTCTCGTCGTGGCGGCCGTTGCTAGGCGGAAGTCCGCAGCGGCGTCCCTGTGTGCGCGCAGCCAATAGCGCGCCGCTGCCGTTGCCATGCGTTGAGCGCTCTGCATATTGTCACGTGGTCGTGACGTCGACGAAGACAGCAGTCGGCGTTTGCAGGATGAAACTGTTTATTAGGCCAAACTTGTGGCCGGAAAATGAGAACTAGAACTACAGCAATACACGCTGTACAATGATAGCGGCGAACGGGGCGTCGTCCGTCGATCAACTGACAAGCGGTCAAGCGCGTCGGCTTTTATACAGGCGCTATGGAACTTTCCAGCAATATCGCTGGTGGCGGCGTTATCTCTCGACAAAGCTGGAACATTCGCGTGCGGCGTGCAATCTTAACAAAACGATCTACTAAAATCGTGAAGCTTCTCGAACACTGCTTCGCGGCCAGCGTCGAGCGTTGATAACCGTCCTTGCTGGTCAAACTCGAACACATCAAAATAAAAGAAGAAGCGGGCATGGCAATATTACAAACACGCAGACGGGGTCGGTGCCGGGGTGGCGCGCCGCTTCTGCCTCCTCTCTCAGTCGTCTCAGTCTCCTCGTATATTGGAATGCGTTGCGTGGTTGCGTTGGTTGCGCGGGTTGCGTGTCTTTAAATTCCATGTTCATGCGCGTCTTCGGTGGTGCTGACGCCGGTTCCGTGCACGAAATGACGCTTGGAGGGCGGAATATTCATGGAGCTGCGGACACGGACAACGGGCGCCAGTTAACGGCGAGTGTACTGCTTTCGTAGGTAATAATTATACAGCTTTAGCTGGGCGTCTGCAGCAGCTCTGCGGAAGTTATCTGCCAGCCGTTTCCAACAGCAGCCTGTGTCCGCGGGGCTCTTGCGGATGCTAAAGCTGTCAGTTAACGAGTTGCCACCGTTATGCGCGTTGCTGTACAAGCTCCCATAAATTGAGCAATGCAAACAATTATCAAGGGTCCTTTATTGCTGATCGCACGTTGTGTCTGCACTACTGACAGTGCAAGATGTCAATTTAAGATGCACTTTAGTCTACTTCATATTAACATTTCCATCGACCTTGAGTGTGCAGCGTGCTTCCACGCGTGGGAACGTGAAAAAAAAAGCCTGTGTACAGAACGCTCAGACGCACTATATGTAGTGGTTTTTGTTGGCTTAAAGACGGTAGTTTGAGGTGCACATATAGTACGGTGGTTTCCAGAACGTACGCGATAGTCATTCAAGTTGGACACGCCTCGCCGGTAAAGTGAAAAAGCTCTACACTTTCGACGGCGCGCGTTGTTGCGGCCGCCGCCGTGCACTCTTTTCCGTCGTTTTTGTTTGCTGTTTTCGTGGTTTGCATACACTGTGATGACGTTGGGCGTTATAACAGAATCGAGTGAGTGTACGTGATTGTGGGAGTTATGTGCGCTAATTCTAGCATATAACATGTCTGATCTCGACGCAGACGGCGTACGCACGCTCTGGGTGTCGTTCAGGCCCTCGTACTCGCATGTGTTTATCTGAATATTTAAGGATGGGTTACGACTGTAAAACATGCGCTCAGGAACCACTCACAGCGTGCCTCTGACTATCGGAGGATGTGCTTTCGTTTCGGGATATGCCGGCGCAAAGCCGTGTTTATTCTGAAACCAAATTTTGACGCGATTTCTCAGAAAAGAAGTGCTTTCATTCGTGCATAGCCAGTGCCTATTGGGAAACGAGGTTCCCGCTGCCTTTTACTTGAAAATTGGTTTTCGTTGGGAAGTTATTTCGAAAGAATTTCTCGTGTCAGATGTGTGTACAGCAATGGTGTGTTGAAGAAAGGGTTGTTTTAAATACAAATAATCAATGTGTGTGTTTTGGTTATTCCCAGAATCCCACATCACTTCTCCCGCCTCTTCACTCCAGTTGACAGCCACACTCGAGGAACCAAAGGTGCCGCTGTGGTCAGGCGCCTCACCGCTAGTGATGGGAAAATCAACAGCGGCGTTCGCCCTGTCAACGAGGCAGTCGGTCCTACATTTCCTTTGGTTGGACAAGACGACGTAGGAAAAGAAGTGAGTGGCACCCACGCAAAGGAGCCTAAACCAATTTCTTTTGTTGTTTAAAAGAGGCTCACATCATCTTGTGTTGCAAGTTTCTCGCCAAGTGACGTGTTACAAAAGCTACTATTTGCAAGTTGTGTTTTACACAATAACGGCAAAAAACTTGGTTCCTTACCATATGTGTTTGTATTTGTTGTTTTGTTGTGAGCCTTCATTGTGTCTATGTGAACCACTTATTTTGTAGGTTTTGCAAACCTTTACTGCAATTTCATTTTCTCATCATAATATCACGTTCTGCTTTTCAGATACCGTTTTTCATGGTGCTAACGCTGAACAGGAGCGACAACCTAGCAAGGCACAAGTCTGATGCCTCCAGCCGTCACCACTTGTTGATTTATTCTTAATCATAAGGAATAAAGATTGAAATATGATGCCCATTGCTGCAGTTTATTTTGCACCATATGGCACTATGCACATCGGTCACACATTTTAGTTGGCTATACTGATAGAAGCATGTCAATGAGGAATACCCAAACTTCTTAATTGGAAATTACAGACCTTCTTTTCGCGCTTTCTATATAACTTTGCCGGAAAATATGTGTTGTTTTGACGAGTTTTATTAAAATAATGCTAAAATTGAACTATTCTTTTTTTGCAATTGCTGGGAAGAACGGCAAGTATCACCAGACTTGCTTAAAATGAATACTCCACTATTTTCAACAGTAGTCGCGCAAAAGTAAAACATGGGTCAAGTGAGTAGCTTAAAATATTTGTGGAGTCGCTTGACGCTTCGGTGTGTGTCACTTGACCCCCGTAGGATTGTTACCGGCAAGAGTCGTCCGACTCCCTATAAGAGGTAACGTGATCCTTCGGATGAAAGTCTTTCCACTCTTCCTAGAGGGTCAGGGGACTCTCCTAGAGCGAGCCGACCCTGACCCACCAAGAGAGTCACCGTGACTATTTAAAGAGAGCCCTATACGAGGCAAGTCAGAACTCTCCGAAAAGAGTCACGCATACTCTTGTTTTTTTCTTAGAGTGCGGCTGCTGGCGCGAAAAGGCATGAGGAAGGGCGAGGGTTACTCTGCACGCTTGCCATTGGCTGGTTTCATTATGACTCGCCATTGACTAGCGCCAATTCCGCCTTCAGTTATTGTCCTTCTGGATGGCCGCCTAAAGAGACAAGATGGTGGCGATTACGTCATTACTTGGGACGTCGGAGCGGCAGTTTTTCCGACTAATATAATATTATTATCTGGGGTTTGACGTCCCAAAACCCTGATATGATTATGAGAGACGCCGTAGTGCAGGGCTCCGGAAATTTCGACCACCTGAGGTTCTTTACCGTGCACCTAAATCTAAGTACACGGGCCTCAAACATTTTCGCCTCCATTCAAAATGCAGACGCCGCGGCCGGGATTCGATCCCGCGACCTTCGTATCAGCAGTAGAGCTGTGCGCCGCGACGCCGCGCCGCGCCTGTTTTTGCTCACGCCGCTCGCGCCGCCGCCGAAATCCAGAGAGGGATGACGCCGCCACCGCCGCCGCGCTATAATTGCGGTGCGCCGCCGTTTCTCTTCTCTTGTAATATGAACAGGGAATCTGGACATAAAATTCAACACATCCCTGAGGGAGTTCTCGATGTATCTATGTAATGAACTGTTCATTTCAGCCGCCGCTGATTGGCGGGAGCTCGGCGAGCAATGCGCCCTCTGTTTCCTGTTCCTTTCTCATTTTGACGTCACGAAGCTTTCACAACTCCGGACACAAATGAGAGGAA
This sequence comes from Rhipicephalus sanguineus, assembly GCF_013339695.2. Taxonomy (NCBI): domain Eukaryota; kingdom Metazoa; phylum Arthropoda; class Arachnida; order Ixodida; family Ixodidae; genus Rhipicephalus; species Rhipicephalus sanguineus. The sequence goes on from NC_051176.1 coordinate 34,529,922, forward strand.
CATAATGATCTTCAAACTTGCACTTACACCTTGGAGAAAAAAAATTAGGAGGGAGCACGCCTAGTGTCCACAAGCCAACCACCTATGCAGCCGCTACCTCCTCGGGTTCGTGTCACAATTTCCATCATGCTCCTGTTTAGTTACCTTTTCGTGGTTGACACATGGAAAAAAAAAATTGACTAGCACGCGCGCCTAGCGTGCACAAGCCAAACTCCTCCGACGCCGTCCCTCCTCGTACTCCATGCTCTGCTAACAATTCCCAGCATGCTGCTATTTCATTCTTTATGGCTGGGGCACAGTGAACACTTCCAGTTCAGTGTAGCTGGGGCGTTATTCTCGATGCATCCCCTTAGTGGACTGTCCATTTCGGCTGCCACTGATTGACTGGAGTTCGGCGAACAGCGCGCCCCCTGTTTTCAGTTCTTCTTTCGTAACGTCATTTTGACGTCACGAAGCTTTCACAACTCTTGACGCAAATGAGAGGGACGGAATGATCCTCAGCGGTGTAGCAGTGGTTATGGTGCTCGGCTGTGACCGCCGTGCCCGGGATAGAACCCGCGAGGGTTCTATCCCGGCTACGGCGGTCGCAAGACGATGCGCGCGAAATGCTAGAGGCCCGGTACTGTGCGATGTCAGTGGACGTTAAGGAACGCCAGATGACCAAAATATCCGAAGCTCTCCTCTACGGCGTGTCTCATAATCACATCGTAATTTTGGAACATAAAACAACAAATATTAAAATTGACGGACGTAATACGCTTAAACGCAACGAACGCAACCCCCAGAGATCCGCTTTTAGGTGCACATCTCGGAGGCCCTGCATAAACTCTAATCGCACTAGCCATCGAATTAGTTTTAATGCGGCCGCCCGTCTAACGCACCTGTGAAGGTCAGTACGGATTCCGTGAATCGTTCTCAACCATCCGGGACACATTCATATGCAAGTCAGACTTGACAAGTTCCTGTTTCTGTGCATTTCGTGCACTTGCTTCTTACGATGGGAATGTGCTGGTGGGTTGGTGCGTCGACGTGGTCCAGAGCGAGGTGACATCACGGCTCAGCGCTTTTTCGAGTAACGGAATGCTATCTAGCGAAATGGACTGTGGACACCTACTTTAGATGGACACATCGAGAATAACTCTCCGGAAGTTGCATCTTTCTCTCCTTGAGAAGTCTTACGAGTATTGCCTGCACCTCATCTCTGCGCCGTCCTCTAGCCTTAAAGGGTGACGACGCAACTCGCTGTATAGCATATTCGTGGAGTCTTGGACCTTGTACACTCTGCGTGGATAAATAAAATTGATAAGTAATATATACTGATGCGTTAGTACACTTTTCTACTTTCATTTTTGCTCGAGTAAATCGATAAATAAGTATAGAAGTAAAGACAATGAAAAACTTAGGATAACAGATAGCTGAGCTAGTTGGTAGATATTCATGTAAAAAACACAAGACGTGCAAACATGGGCACAAGAGAGAAGTCTAGAGAGTGAACAGTTATCTCTCACGTAGGCCACCACACGCACCTGATTGATAGGTATCGCCTCTTGCCTGGGAATGTGCAGATAAATATTTGAATCTACCTTCTTTTCAGCAGCTGTGCGATTTTTCAGTTGGCAGTGGCGTTTGTGGTGTCTTGACTACTTTCTTGTGTGCGTGTCTGCATGCCCTGTCTTTTTAGATGGCCCCAAAACAAGCTATAAAAACACAAAATCGAGTGCGTTATTCTATCTTGGCGTTTATCGTCTTTTTGGCGCACTTCGTAGCACCACAACAGTGATTCATATGATATCGTTAAGGTACGCGCTCTCGATTGTTCGATATACGAGAAATATCAGTTGCGAATTGTCTCCCACCCTGCTTTGCCATGCAGTCGCCCACCCTTTCTTCCTTGTCTCGCGTGACTATTGGGCGCGAGGCCCACCACTGGAGACGCGGGCGCTACAATCACGTGATTTCACCTCGCTCTGGCGAAGGGAAGCGGACGGTTGAATGCGTTGTTCTTAACCGCGATTTCGTGGCGTTTTCTCTTTTGAACAGCATTCTTTTGCTCTCACTTTATGTCTGCGGAACCCTAGAGGCTACACAATCCAGAAAAGGGCAGTAAAAGTTACCGGTGGCCTGGTAATTTTCTGCTGCGAGCCACAGTGCGCTATACGTACGCGAAGGAACCAGGCGTGAGCTTTCACTTATACCCTGCTTTGCAAGAGCATGATGCCGCTGTCACCTGCGTTTTTTTATTAGTGTTTCTAGCCTATGGGGCTAAAAACTTAAAATGGACACCGATCACGAATGTTCACTTAAAAGCAAGACGTTTCTGCTCCCGTACGGGAGCCTTGTTCACAACGATAAATGAATGCGCAAACAGTCCGGTTAACTATGTTTTAAGATATGACGTAGAAACATGCGTACATGTGTGGAAAGGTGCCGTCATTACGTTTAAGCGAGTGCGGCGTTGTCCGGGTTGTCAGAGATTCAAGATTACGCCGAGAAGTCCAGTTATTTTCTCTCTCCGTTATTCTTGCCCTATTCCAATCTATTTCATGGCCAGTTGCTTCTCCGTGCTCGGCCATTGCTGTTCGATGAAACCTTCCTTCTTACATCATACATGTGCTGCTTGAATCTTTGATGAAAGTTACCTGTATCGCCGACGAAACTTCCGCCACAGTCTGCGTACACCCCCCCCCCCCCCCCCATCGGATGTCCATTTTAATTGTCCTCATGTGACACTAATTCACCTTACAACAGCAGCAGTGAAGTGTCATACTGCTTATCAATGAAACTCTAAAGGCTGGACGCTGGTATTTTAGCTGAAACATAACATTGCCATTTAGACCACGGTAATCCACACCTTGCAGCATGCTCATTCAAGTGTGCAAAGTAATACGGCCGGCTGGCACACGGTGCATTTTCTATCGCAATCGAACCCTATCGGGACCACATTTTACGATCGCGACTGACCCCTTTGTAGACGCTGGAGAACTGAGTCAATCATCGAAAATTTGCAACCCTGTGTGGCTTGATAGCGATCGAAAGTGCACCGTGGGACAGCCGTAGAAAATTTGCGCAATAAGGAGCAACAGGTAAATATTAAGCTCTTGCCGCAGAGAAACTCGTGCTCATGTTATCCAGCTACAACTCCGAATGAGGCACGCGTGTGTGTAGGGCTCTCTCGCGTTTGCCTCAAATCACATCAGAAAGGTTGCGGCTGCATGGAGCTCTTAGCATGCTTGGTTGCTTTCCACAAAACGGAGAATCCGCTGGCGTCGTGCTTCATTGAGATATCTGTGCTAAACAGTAATGTAAATGTGCGCATGCTTGTCGTGTAAGCCGTGGCCCGTATTTAGATGCTAACATACAATGAATGAGGTTACATGGTTGCACGCATTTCTTGGAGCAAAAATATGTGTATTAGACGCAAGCACGCGCTAAAGCCCATTTGATGCTTCAATTCGACACAAGATGCTTCGTAACCGTCTACAAAAGCAGCGCGTTCGGCCCCCGTGGCTTCCATGTAGGCGGCCATAGCAGTCGACGTCGGACGGCAGGGCGTTGTTGAAGGCATTATGAGGAGCGTAACACTTTTTCAGATCAGGTATTTAGCACATCGTATGGTCAGTGACAAAGCCGCCGCAGTATTTTACTGATTTCGTCGAAGGGAAGTGCCACGAGAATAATGATGAGGGAGGCGCGAAAGCGGCTACGGGCTGTGCGGGAGAGGGCTGGCGGAGCCATCCAACCTTGCACGCCACAGGGATGCCTCCGCATGGCGGTGCCTCTCGCCCAAAATGTCGCGCGCAATGAACTGACGTCGCTCCATTTTGTGCGTGTCCAACTGCGCATGCGGAGATAACAGGGAGGATCCGACAAGCGCGAAATACTTATAGGCTGAACGCTTAGCACGCGTATACGTATACTTTATGAAGAAATATGTGGCGATGAGATATTGCCTGTAAGAATCGTAGTGAAGGCGAGAACGAAACCAATGGAAAAGGCGTCAGATTATTTTATTCTTCCAGTGGACGAACCCTTTACAACGGAGATGATGCAGCTCTCCAGAAAAAAGGCGAGTCCTCTTCCACTGTTTTTGTGTAATTTTTATTGCGATAGCAATTATATGGACAGTCTCGGTTGGTTTTTGTCCATCCCCGTCGCCGTCATTCACCGTGTATGTATAAGTATATATATATATATATATATATATATATATATATATATATATATATATATATGTGTGTGTGAAAGCCCCAAAGAAAAAAAAAATGAAAAATACTTCCCAAGCGCGGAATCGAACCAGGGACCTCTCGCTCCGCAGCCTTAGCCACTACGCCACGAAACGCCGATCCTCTACAGAGCTAACGGCGAGCGTTATATACACACCATTTACCGCTGGCCGTACTCAGAGACGGCAGGCGCTTATAAGCGTTTCTTCATTGCCAGCGAGATGGCGCGAGGAGCGCAGCGGCCTTTCGCTCGCTGCAGCGGCCGCGTTTGCGAAAGGAGCGCGCTGTTCAAACAGAAAAAGTAACAACTGCGACATTTATTTCGCGCGTCGTCCTGTGTGTACCTGTTCGTTCGTTTCGTGCGTCCTGCTTTATGTTTTAGCAGTGCGCTTCAAGCATCGAGCTCTGACGCATGATAGTTCGCGCTCGTCCTGTGTGCGTTCTTTTCGTGCGTCCTTTGGGCTCGAGCGACGCGCTGGCAATTTCGAGCTGCTTTCCGTTCTTCGCGTTAGATTCCAATTTGTTGCTATCGCATTCATTGCTTCGCCGTTGCGGCGAAACTGTGACCTTTGCTTTTTCACCGTCGTCGTACTGTTCCGTATAAAGTCCAAATCGACAACATCGCTGCGCGCATTGTATGTTGTACAAAACCGCGACTATAAGCTCGCGAGCACTGGCGAGGAACACGGCTGAAGCAGAGATGAAGCAAGCTGGCCTTCTCTCTCGAACGGAGGGCGCATGGAATAACGTCAACTCGCGTGCAAGGCCTGCCGTCAATTGCTCTTCAACTAGAAAGGAAACGCCCGCCCGTCTTTCGCTGGGCGAAGGAGCATGAAGGGACGCCGTAATAATGGGGAGGGGGGAGGCTGGGCGGCTCGAGCAGCAACTGTAAACTTTGACTGTAAGGGCGCGGTCGCTATGTCGGCAGACATCAGCAAACGGCTCGTATAATATACTTCTACGCGCTGTGATTTCAGCGCTTCGTGCTATGTCCATTGATACGAGAAACTGTATGAAAACCAATTTTCTTTCGGGAGCGGTCATATTCCCATACACCAGCGTTTTGTAGAGTTACGCGAGATCGGACCAAAAAGAGTTAGCTGCTAAACTTATTTCGTATAACATTACGACATCTTACTATCGCTTTCACTGCTTCGTCCTTTTGGTGAAACAGATATTTTCCAAAATTCAAGGGACAAACTTTTCTCCCCACCATCTCTTGAATCTACGTGCGTATCACGTGTCTTCAGTCTGCCTCTAGCTGCTCACTCCGTGTTACACGGCACGCACCACGGTCAGAGCCTCTGGTGAGCTTCATTGTCAAGGTTACCACGGTTCTCCATCAGGGCTACGCAAAATAACAGCAGAACCACATTATCGCACTTTCTCATGCGACCTGCTGTGGAGAACGCGGGTACTTCGATTACCCAACACGCTCGCAACGGCCCGTATCCAGCGCTCTCGGCTTTCTGCTTTGTACAACTATGCAAATCGTAAAACTAAACGTTGTTATTCAGCCTTTTACGTCCGTGGCGATTCATAACGCAAGAGTAGCGTCGATTGCGGCGTTTCTTCGTAGTGTGCGGATCGGTCTCGTCTGCTGTTGTTTTCGTCGTCCTTCTGGCGAGAGACACAGCGAGAACTTCATATCGGTCCGACATGCGGAGAGAAATTCACAGCTCTTTTTCTGAGTTTTAAATGCGCCAACATACGCAATATTAAGCCCAATTGTTGTTTGGCACTCGCTAGTTGGACCTGGTCCCATTGCAAACCGTGCGATGGAGTCTGTCTTTGTACTACCCAATACTGCTCCGACAGGTGGCGCCGCGCGTTTTGCGAAACTCCAGAGTCTGACGTCTATCCGTCTCTTCAATAGTGAACGCCGTCTCGCTGGCCGTGCAAAACGTACGAATTCCGTCGTTCCGTTTCGCGAGGTTGTCATCAATACAGATTTGTCTGCTTGATTTTACTGTCATATCTTTCGATATTAAGCTCAGCAGGACCGTTTTTTGCGATTACCAGTGCCGCATACTCCTTATCAGTCGAGAATCGATGCACTAGGTAGGCCTAATTGTATTGCTGCTTTGCTAGCCTGGTGTCACCCATATTGATTTGAACGGGGGAGGAACGTTCCTGTGTGGCAAAAGGGAGAAACGGTACCGCATTTAAAGACGAACGTAGATGACATCGCCGTTTCTCCCTTAAAGGGACACTAAAGGCAAATATTATGTCGACGTTGATTGCTGCAACAGCGTTGCAGAAACCTTGTAGTGCTGGTTTCGTGCCAAGGAAATGCTTATTTTGAAAGAAAATCACGTTTTAATGGTCCGCACGGCGTTAGCGCACTTCAAATCACCCGCCTGAATGAACCGTCTGACGTAGCAGTTGTCGTGTCCAACGTTGCCCGCCTTTACTGCCCGGCCGCCGAAGCTCGTGCGCAACAGCGGCTATCAACCTTGCCAAGACGCAGTCACGGGCCACTCCGAAACTGTATAGTTCACTGTAACGGAGCTTAGCTTGGCCAGCAGCACCAGAAGTAGAGTATCAACAGGGCGAAAATAACGGGAGCCAAGCACACGCAGCAGTACGCGATATCGAAACTACTACTGAGACGCGCTGCTCGGTGAAAACGGAACTTTTGAACCACTCGCGCCGTTCCCCATGGTAACGCCAAGAGGTTCTTCTTTCCATGAATCAAAGAGAAACGAACAAGCTGCATTTTATTACATCTTCTCATGCACGGAAGGTTCTTTCTTTATAGCAACTAGTTTGATTAGTAGTGGTTAATCGCGCTCTGGGCTCTTTGACGTCATCAGGATCATTTCCAAAATGTCCCACTCGTGGCGCACATCGTGTCGTACCTTAATTTCTCGATTACTAGAGCACTGCTATTGATATTATTGACGTTTTAGACGTTCTCACACATTGACCTTTCACTCTGACATAAATTGTTATTTGCCTTTAGTGTCCCTTTAATGAAGCGAGCGTCACTCAATTTTTTTAAGAGTCTTGTTTTAGGCCGGAAACTCGAACATTTTAGCAAATATCGTCAGAAATTCTGAAACCACTGCTCAGCCAGGCGTGCTTTAGGTAGTAACGGCAAAGTTTTAACTATTAATGTGCGTAGTATTTGCATTAGCAGATAAAGAATACTTGCGCTTCGAGCGGAAACCAGTTAGCACGATTGTCTTTCACAAGGGACTGGCAGGCGCGCGGTGTTCTGTGCGTGGAGCAAAAATGTGTTTATTTTTCTGAGATGGTAAGCGAGTATAGTATGCCCGAGGAGCAGACACACCGTCGTGTACGTCAGCGTTCCTCAATACAAGGAAAACAGCCGCTTACTTGACATACCATACTATTGCTGTTGCGTTAATTTTGTTGTTATTGTTTATTCCTCTGAGAATGCTTTCTAAGCGTGCTTTCAGTGACAACTGATTGCCACGATGTTCATTGCAGGTGCTTCAGCTTAGGATAATCCATAATAATATCGGATTTCCTTATTTTTTACGCCTCTAAATCTTGGCTCCTCACTTCTCTCAGTATAATTTTGGCACACTATTGCAACGACGTGCTCAACCTCATACAATGTCACCCTCTGGCCACTACACTTGAATAAGGGCGCAACATTTGCAAAAGCGCAATAAGGGGTTGCGTCAAATTTGGCGAACTTTAGCACAGGTAAATGTTAGTGCTGATTTCAATGCTTGTTATGAAGTTATGAAGGTGTTGGAATATTTTGAATAGTAAAAGTGCCTTGCGGATCTAATTTAATACCGCACTATTCGCATCGAATATTCGCACACCCGTACGCGGTTTTACCAGAGCATTTCGTTTTGTTTTTAAAGACCGCGAGATATTAAATGAAGTGTTACTGAAGGCGCTATTGCCTTTACCCTTTCCATTCATCTTTTTGATTGAGCACTACATTTTGCCGCTACAGCTTCTCGCCACTTACGATGAACAATGTGCGTTGAATGTTCTCTGTTTTCTTTTTTTTTGTCAAGTTTTTTTCATTGCGCCTGTCCGGTGGGGATCGTTACTTTTTCCTCTTTCTTGGAAAAGTGAACCCCATCAAGTCTATGGCGCTCACCTGTAGTGCTAACATCATTTTCTTTCGTTTTTACCGCCCTTGCTTCTTGTATGAATCAGCTAGTAGAAAAGGACCTAACCCTCTTCCTTGATGCTTTACAGTCTGTCGTTGCTGTACAGATGAAGTATATTTGGGCTCCCTTCGTTCCATAGAATGGTTTTGATGACGTCTGCTTAGTGTTACATTTTTCACTGCTGCAATGCTGTCGTAGGGAAGAAGCCCGGGGGCAGGTGGAAGCGATGAGAGTCCTTGGATCCCGGGGTGTCGCTGGAACCAACGTTTCGGCAAACGGCCTTGTCTTCCTCAAGGCGGCAACAGCCTTGAGGAATACAAGGGCGCTTGTCGAAGCTCCAGCGACACCCCGTGATGATGATGAACAAAGTTTATTTACTTGGCAGAAAGATCCCCCTCCCCCTTTCAGAGGAGGGACGGGGGACCCAACCTAGACGTCGCCCATGATCCTGTGAGCTCTGGTGGCTTCTTCGGTCTGCCATATTAAGCGCGCTTGCATTTGTAAATCGGAGCTGAGGAGCGCGGCCCCATGCCCGTCTGGGAATTCGCCCCTCATGGGGGCCTCCGAAATGGCTCAAGTCCGCCCTGTTAGCGCAAAATTTACACTTGTCCGAATAAAGTTCAGGCGCGCAGTGGTTCATCGACACCGGACCAGAGAACGTATGTGTCTGAAGTAGGCGCCACGCCACCGCCTTTCTATTGTTCAATGACGCGTGTGCTGGACGATAAATTCTCCTGCTTAACCTATAATTCTGCGTATCTCTCTAAGTGGCCATCCTTTTTAATCTCTCATCTTTCTCACAACTCGACCAGGAAAATGCAGAGGCTCGCTCTGTGAGTCCTCGAGCTGTCTGTTGTGCAGCCTTATTGCCGTGGAAGGAGGAGTGAGCGAGTGCCCGGATTATATCTTTTGTTCGCTGTTGTTTGTGTTTAGCCAATATTCTTAGTGCTATTTTTGATATACGCCCTCATGCGAAGTTTCTCACAGCCATCTGCGAGTCACTAATGATTAGTGTAGTTGAGGTGGATGCTATGGCCAGTGCAATGGCTACTTTTTCCCCCTCTTCTGCGAAGCTCGTTCTAACCGAACCGCCTACCTTATGATTTCCTTTGTAGTCCACTACTGCTATAGTCACGTTGTCGTTGCCTTTGTATTTGGCCGCGTCCAGGAACGTTGTTTCGGGGAAATCTTCTAAGTTGTTATATATATTTTTCGCTCTTTCTGCTCTTCTTGCCTGATGATGTTCGGGATGCATGTTTCTTGGTATCGGTGAGATTACCAAGCACTTCCTTATCTCATAAGGCATATCTTTTTTGGGAGCCAAATTGATTTGTGTAGTTTATGCTCAGTTCCCCAAGTATATTTCTACCTGTTTTAGTCTGCGTCAGTGTTTCATATTGGGCGATTCTCTGAGCTTCTATAAGCTCTTCTGGCATGTTGTCAAACCCTACTTCAAGTTATTTTTTATCAGAGGTATTTATCGGAAGTCCGATCGCCTGTTTCCTTTTGAATGTCCGATCGCCTGTTTTCTCTCTCGGCCACTTCCAGTCTGACTTACGGAATCACATATACAATACGACTGGTGACAAAAACCTGCATCAGTCTTTTCATATTAGTTTCCTTGATACCATAGTGCCGGTTTGAAATTCGTTTAATAAGGCACATAATTTGCTTCGCAACCGCCATTGCAAGGATTTTTCATCAATTGCTGTCGTAGTTATATACGGTGCGTACTATTCTCCCTACCAAACATGTTCTTTCAAAGAAAGGCCTTTTTTGTGTGTTCAAAGCTGACGAAAAGGATGCAATGTAGGTCACAATTCCTTCTTGATATTTTTATTGCAGTCTATAGAAAGGCTTCCAGCTATTCTCCGCCTATCAGTGAAGCACACCGGACCGGAATGAATTTGAATTATGATTTTCTGCGTCATATTAGAGCGCGGCTCACGTTGAGCCGAAGGTAACGCGAAATCCTTTGTGTGCACAAGCTATCAATGGCTCCTGCGGAGGGGCTCCGTTAGCTGCTGTCAAGTTCACGAAGCATCCACGTTTTCTTTTTGACCGGCATGCTCACAACGCTTCTCTTCTCCATATTTTTCTCACGTTTGCGTGCTACCTTTGTTTTACAAAAAACGGAGGCCGCTTAGGGATTAGAAAAGCAAATGAGGCTTTGTGCGGGATTATAGTATAAAACATGGCAAGGTGCAAACACTTCTATTACCAAAGACATGCATAGAACGTAGCCCTGCAAGTAAAGCGTGACGTAGCATAGTTATTTTCACGTCGTGTATTTATGTTGCGTTCCTTGCGTTAGGTGCCTCGGAGAATCGCGTAACACTTTTCAGGGCATATAGGCGTATATTTCTTTAAAAATTGATTTCAGCATCGTTGTCTAACGTCTTTTTAAACAGCACAAGTCCTTTCACGTGATGACATTAACCATCATAACGATGTAGCATCAAGGACCCTCGCTTTCTCAAAAATATCACTTAGCCCTCCCTCTGGCACTCAGAGAGAGTATACGAAGTGTTCGCTGTGAGCAAACCTGAATTTGGCTCTCCTGTCCATAGTCTTCAAAAGGATTACCAAATTAGCCCTTTTCAGCCGGTGAAAAATTGATAAATATCTTAGCATTTCTCGAATGAACTCATCCCTTGAAGTAACACCTTCAGCTATCAGACAAAAATTTGCACGACTACGTGTATTTCACAAGTATTATTTTAAGTTTGCTCATTTGCATAGCATGTTACCATTTCCATCCTACAAAATTTGTCGCATTCAACGTCTTTATGGTTAAATGCCTGCATTCATTATATATTTTGTTCCCTCTCCTATTAAATATAGAAAGCCTCAACGAAGCTGCAATTTTAGAGCACAAGACAGATAAATATAATGTCTTTCACATCACTATTTGTTTGATCATTATACTATGAAGCTTTTCAATGAAAGATTCCGTGTTTTTTCTTAGTTGTATACATTGGTTGGTTGAAATAGTGGCGTTAATTTGGTTCCTCCTTGTGCGCGCTTTGTATCTCATGATGTGGAATGCGGCCGGCGTTTATTGCGGCGTTTATTACTACTGCAGGTTTCTTTTCGTTGTTTTGTGCATCTTCTTCGTAATGCATCGCCGGATTCTGCATCTTCAAAGTTTCGGGCCTAAAAAGGGGGACTCTAGGACCATCAATAAAGTCTGTCTGCTGTTGATACACCAGATATCACTGGCGTGTTATTTTGTCTCGTACATATTTCTTTCAAAAACTGTCCTGCTAATTCTGCATTCGCTTTATGACATGTCCTTTCTGTTACTCCGCACCCCTGCCCCTTTAGCGTTATTTGATGTGATGCCTTGTAAGCCGTTAATGGTGAGAAATAAGAAGACGATGATGTCGTTGGAATTTTCTTCGAAACGGGACGGTGACAAATAGTCATTGGGTCTGATTGAGCGAGTACTATTTCTTTGAGTTTATTGCAACCGTTAATCTTGGCTCTCTCGTTGATCGTCTGTTTCTTAATTTGTTCTACATTTCAGTTACTCTGAGAACCTGGGGCCGCGAAACGGGAATAGATAAGATGTAAACAATAAAAAAAGCTTTGTTAAAAAGCAGCGACACATACAATCTTCCGGTTATTGCAATGCTAACTAATGTGTGTCGATAGGGTTTGTTGGTATGCACAACTACTAGTGCGCTAAAGGGGTCCTGAACCACCCCTCGGGCTTGGTGGAAAAACACATTCTACGAACAGGAAACACTTCTGTGAATAGTTGAGCGAAATTCTATAGTCCTGCGCGGCACGTAGAGTTGGCAATTCAAAGCGAAAGATCGATTATATTGTACAACGGGTTATAATTGCAACTTCCCCGGCTCTTTTACATCTTTTTTTTTTGTCGCAACTGCTCTAAACAACTCTTGATTATTGCGACCACAGAAACGTTACTGCACCCAATGCACTCACTGCAAGCAGTGAATGCAGGCGCAGGCCCTTGGCAATACGGGTGTCAATCCTCCATAGCCTACACAGATCTTACCCCGGACGAGCAGCCATGCCAGCCACCATAATCGTCAATAACGAACTCCATAGTAGTATATCAATCACGAGAAACAATTCCCTAGAAGGCGAGAAAGCGCCCATAGTCCTCCTTCTGTGTCAAACAAGGCGGAAGGTATCATTACTTCGTTATGCTTGTCTCATACCAACACCCTCAGAATCATTACTCGAAAGCCTCCAACGAGATCAATCACGACCACCGGGGTGCCTGTTCACCTCTGCATTGTTGGCAATAAAACTTTGTGGCTCGAAATTTGACCCACCAAGCCGACGTCAAGGAAGCCGAGTCCGAGCGCATGTATTCTCTAGTCATGTACCATGACATCCCACAACATTATATAGCAGACCTTTTCACAGGAGCAGCCTCGAACCAGTGAGCTGCAGGGGTAGAGGATTTGCTCTCAGTGTTGCCATCGTGCTTTGGGCTGTGCCATTGCTGTGTTTGTGTTGCTTCGGTACGCGTTTGTGTGACCGTGTTATGCGCCTGTCTCCAATAAGAAGTTACTATCATGGCAGAAAATTTATTGCATTCGCATAGCAAGTCGTCTGGTCATCACGGTGTCGTGTACGGGTGAACGAACAAGCAGCAGAAGAGAAATATTTTAGGTGCAATTGTGTATCCGCGGCACAGTACGCCACGCGATGAGTGCAAGTGTGGCATGTTCGCGCTGCATCGTTTTCCTTCGTCGCCTGAATTGCGGCAGCAGTGGGTGGCGTCAGTAAATCGCAAGAACTTCCGCGTGTCGCCATCGTCACGCCTCTGCTCCTGGTATTTCGTTGGCGGCAAGAAAACCGACGAGAACAACGTTCCCGTGCAGCATCCTGGATATGAAAGTAAGGTACGTAAGCCATTGATCCCTCCCCTAGAAACTCGTAAGAATGTTGCGCATTCGTGCTTCATATCGTCCATAACACAGCGGCCGACACGGCTGCAAACTCCACCTTGTCCAGTTACGCATGAGCAGCCTGCGCGCGCCGTACTTCACTGGACGGCCTCGCGGAAACCCACGCGCGATGGGTCCTACTGTTGACGGCTTGCGACGATGTCACATTACCCTTCGCCAGCATGACTTTTTTCTTCACATTGTGCGCCAGCGACTGACCCACCCAGCCAGACTGCACGTAGTTGTGCGACTCCACTGCCTCGTAGTTGCACACCTTGGGAAGACCCCACGCATTCGCCTCTACGAGATATAAACAATGTTCACTGGCCGTATTTCTGGCCAGTCACACGTGTCCTCGACCTAGTCTTCGATGTCGTCGGGGTGAATGTAGGTCAAAGTATCTGTGAAGAAGGATTGTGCGGTGTATACAGATTACAGCTGACAAACTTAGGCGCCGTGAACGAATATTCGCAGATGTGTGAAACTGATGAATAATCGGTCGACATTTAGTACACCAATAAAGGAAAGTGGTAGACAGCTGCAAGAACACTCTAGTTAGCGATTATTAACACTTCACGCCGTGATCGACCTGGTACTACGCTTGCCGCTACTGGTACCGACGACGAAGCACTGCCGTTCGCAGACGCGGAGCTCATTCTTGCGTCCCAAGCGCGAATGCGCGCCGTTGAACTGTTCAGACAGCGACAATTCGGTCAGTGGCAGCAACGATATCAAAGAAAACAGTCTAAAGAAACGAAATATCAGCGAAAACAGGCTTTAGCAGGGATCTCACACCAACGGATAGCGCGCCGGTTCGAGTACGCGCAGCCCAAGATGGCGATTTCGCCTATCTTTCACGTTATACGGCACGCATTTCAACATGGCGCCCCCCTGGCATGAAAATTTGAAAAGGTGTATAGCTCATCCCCAGAACATACCCTTCCGCACGCAAGCCACTGCCTAGCGAGCAGGAGAGAGTACTCCGCGTTTTCTATAGGCGAACACATTCTCCCACCCAACCAGCAACCACCTCATTGCCCCTAGACAAGTTTCTCCCCAACAGAGGTAATTTGCTGAACGGATGCTTCGGCGAGTTGCTTCACACTTAGAAAAAATAAAACAGCGCACACTTTTAATAACAATTAGGGTTTTACGCAATTGAGCAAGTGTAAAACAAGCGCAATGGGAACAAGCGTATCGTATCTTCTAGCGTGGCCTCCTTGGCTAGCTCGGTCTGCGCGCTGTTGCCGTAGCTAATCGCGGAGGCCACGCTTTAACAGGGCTGTTGTTGCAGATGACGCGAAACACCGAGGATGACGTCAACGCGTTCGCTCAACGTCGTCACCGCGTTCGCTGAAGACCTGCGGCCGCAGCCACTGTTTTTCGCGAAAAATTGTGAATTATGTTCATTTTTGAGAACTCTCACATCGGTTTTCGAATTCAGCAGGGATCAAAAGTGATTACCTACTCCAATGTCCTTTCTTTAAGTGCTTCAGCTTCCCATTAAAGAAAGTGGTCAGCAAGGGAAGTAGATGCCCTTTTGTGGCCCGTGCACGAGGCGTTGTTTATCACTTCCCATTCTCGTGCGGTAAGGGGTACAGTCGCCAAATCTTTACCTACTGTTCGCGAGCGGCAATTTCTTCTGTGTATCTTCACCATATGACTGAATTAAGTTCCAGAAAGGGTGAGGGCAAGTGCATGCCCACAAAGCACATGCCCATAGAACAGTTTTTACCTACTTCGTTCAATCATATGGCGCTGACACACAAGAAAGTTGCCGCTGGGTACGATAGTTAAAGATTTTGTCTGCTGTACATAGGCCAAACAGGCAGATGCCAGGTGAATGGCAGACAAAGGGAGCACAAGGAGAACTTAAAATGTTACCCCGGCGACCACGTGTCAGTGCATTGCAACGACTGCGACTGTCTTCCTCTAGAACAGACTTTTGGGCTAGTTCTTTGTAACGTTCATTGAAGCCATAGCGCTGTTAAGACAGGGACCACAGGAAGAGCGCACGTCCCACCCTCTTCCTGTGGTCCCTGTCTTAACAGCGCTATGGCTTCAATGAATGTCTTCCTCAATTTACTGAATGTGTAGTTTTGTATAGGCACATTGATAAGGATACATGGGAGATAGTCAAAACTAATCTGATTGCAAAAGAAGGTGCCAACTGTGTCAGAGCCCCCTCGATAACTCTAAGCGCAAAGATCGCATATCTGGATGACGTCGGCTTGCGTGTTTGATACACTTATTGCTGTCCTCACCTTTGTTGTTTCACACATTTCAGAAGTAAAAATCAGTTGTTAGTAGCGCACGTCCTGTACTCTTCCTTGGCCTCTGTTTTCAGCGCTGTGGCTTCATTGAATATACCGAACTAACCAACCCAAAAGTCTGTACTCTGGGGATTCTGGCATCGCTGCTCAAGCAAACGTAATGTTTTTTTAGCTCTAACGCTTAATATGCGTAGTACTTACATTAGCCGAGAAAACGTACTTGCGGTTCGCACGGAAACCAACTCGCAGGACTGTATTTCACAGATGAAGGACAGGTGCGCCGGAATTCCGTGGGCGGAGCTCGCATTTATCAGAGGTTGTAACCGAGTATTGGAGGCGAGCAGTTACGGAGTCGACCTCTAGCGGGCGCGCCTCTCTTGCGTGCTACGTAGTGTTAATCTACTGACTCTAGAGGAAAAACTCCCCATAGGGCCCATGCATTGAAACCTATAACCGCATGGGTTCCGCCATGACGGAACAATACGAACGTTGCCAGATGCTGAGACGCTCGCTATATTTGGCGCTACTAATCGGTTTTAATGTACCAGCCTAAGCCAGCTAAGTATTGTTGGCGCTATGTCAGGGAACATCTGCAGTGTTTTGATGCGTGAGGCCGTGTGTGTTAGTGTAGCGTTGTCTGTGCAGCTGGTCCGATTGATAGCAGTTAAAACGTCCACCCGTTTGTGCATGGATTTTACTAGGCACGCCCTACCAATAATAGAGTTTCACCGTTCGCTGGCACAAGGGTCACTCGACGGAGTCGCAGCTCGAAGCAAAGAGCATAGGCCGTTGTCGCGCGGTGCTTCGAATTGCAATGACGAGACATCTGTATCCACATTCTTTTTGAGCTCAGTGCTGCCGTACTTCAGAGAGCTATAAGGCAGAAAAATCTCGATTGCAGCATGCAGCGGCGAATGTGAGTGAGACGTCACCCGAAAGCTTCAATCAAAAGTAATGTTACACGGCAAACGACGTTTTATCGCCGTTAAAAAGACAAAAAAAAACTTCGGTTGCGCCTAGTTGGTACATAACTTTCAGTGCTTGTCTTATCTCTTCTTTGCCGTCCGTCTGGTTTGCACTCAGGTTTTCAGCTTGAAAGAAAATAGGCTGTCACATGAAGTCTAGTTGTTGGTACGTAGCGACAGAAAACGCACACGACGGGATACTATGACAACTACGATGTACACGACGTAAACGAAGTTTCAGTGGCTTTAACACGACGCGCAAACCGCCGCAATCGGCTGCAAGCACACACTCGCGCACTCTCGAGTGTTGATGTTGGCATGATGACGCCATCTAGTAAACTACCCTACAAACGCTCCTTTCCGCGCACAGTAAATTGCATATATATTCGTTGTATTCTTTCGTAAAAATATTCAAAATAAACAGAAAATGATATCCGCACGTTTTTAATTGTGCAAATGCCTCTTTAGGATTGATATGGGGAGTATTGTGGCGTTCTATAACGCTAATTTTGGCGCATCTTTAAAGTAATGTGATGGCAACAATGACAACGTTTCAAGATGTCAGCGTTCTTGTGGTTAGCGGTCTCGCGGCCCAGCTTTTCCTCTAGAGTAGAGGTCTGCGCCGCCGCGCCGCGCCGCCGCGCCGCGCCGCCGCCGCCGCCGCGCAATAATTGCGGCGCGCCGCCGTTAGCGTTTTCTTTTATTTCGAATGGGGAATCTGGAAATAAAATACAGCACTTCGCCGGACGAGCTCTTCTCGGTGTGTCCATGTAATGAACTGTCCGTTTCAGCGGCCCCTGAATAGCGGGAGCTCGGCGAGAAGCGCACCCACTGTTTCCGGTTCTTGTTCTGCAGCGCAATCATGACTTCACGAAGCTTTCAAACACTCTCGACACAAATGATAGGGACGGAATGCGCTTCAATGCAACGAACGCATCCCTCAGGGATCCGATTTTCGGTGCACATGTCTTTGGACCGTGTTAGCCATCGATTTAAGTTTAACGCGGGCATATTCTTAGAGTCTAGGACCTAGTACACTGTGCATAAATAAATAAAATACATAAGTAATATCTATCTCGGTGCGTTAGTACAATTTTACCTTTCATTCTTACTCGAGTAAATCGATAAATAAATACAGAAGTAAAGAGAATGGCAAACTTTTCCATGACCAAACCAGTCACCCCTGAGGAAGGGACCGAATCGGTCCCGAAACGTCGGGCTCTCTTAAACTTGGGTGGAGCCATGTTAACCTCCTAAATATTCCACCCAGCCAGACAGATTTCTGTCGAAATGTTTACATTTAAGCCAGTTGGTAGGTATTCTTGTTAAGAAGACATGACGTGGAAACACGGACATAGGGAAAAGTCGAGAGAGTGAACAGCTATCTCTCACGTAGACCACTACTCGCACTTGATTGGTAGGTATGGCCTCTTACGTAGGAATGCGCAGATAAATATTTGTGTCTACCTTCGGTTCCGCTGCTGTGTGATTTTTCAGTTGTTAGCGGCGTTTCTGGTGTCTTGACATACTCTACTGTGTCCGTGTTTGCACGCCCTGTTTTTAGAAAGGGCCCCTAAAAGCCTCTGAAAATACAGCAAGAAACAAAAGCAACGAGCGCGTCATTTTCTCTTGGCGTTTCTTGTCTTTTGGTGCACTTCTTGATGCCATAACAGTGATTCACGTGGCATCATCAGGGTACATACTCTCGACTGGTCCATATACGAGAAATAACAGTTGTGAATTGTCTCTCATACCGCTTTGCTATGCAGCCGCCCACCCGCTCTTGCATCTCTCGCACGACTATCGTGCGCGATTCACTGATTTCGCTCCATTTTGTGTGTTTGCGACCGCGCATGCAGAGATAACAGACAGTAGCCGACAAGCGCGAAGTCATGATAGGTTCAACGCTTAGTGCTGACATTGTACGCGTGCTTTATGAAGAAATAAATGGCGAGGAGATGTCCCCAAGAAGGGTATTGAAGGCGAGAACGAAACCAATGGAAAAGGCGGCGGATTATATGATTTTTCCAATGGACGCACTCTTTACAGCGGAGACGATGCAGCTTTCCAGGAAAAAGGCGAGCCCGCTTCGACGGTTTTTTGTATATTTTTATTGCGTTAGCAATTGTATGGACACTCAGCACAGGTTTTCACCGTCGCCGTCATGTTCCGTAAATCGATAACGTCCCTCCGCGCATTGCATGTTCTACCCACGAGTAAAAGCTCGCGAGCGTTGGCAAGAAACATGGCTAAAGCAGAGGTGAAACAAGCTGACCATCTTCGTTACACGGAATAACATCAACCCGCGTGCGAGGCCTGCCGTCGATTGCTCCTCAAGCAGAAGGAAACGCCCCGTCCGCCATTTGCTGGGCGAAGGAGCAAGAAGACATCCCCCAGCGAACGGCTCGTATACAGTGGCGTAAATCCAGAAAAACCACAAGGGGGGACACACATGCCGCCAAGGCGGCCATTTTGTTTTTTAGCAATCTAGGTTTTATTTTAATTATCCAAAAATAAATTTCTGCCTTGAAATAAAATAAAGAAAGCCAGCGTAGCCCTCGGCGCCGGGCCAGGGAGCTTAATCTAACAGCAATGAGCAGCCACTAGTAGAAACGTACGTTGGTGAAGTGAAGTTTGGAAGTTTAACTCGT
Organism: Rhipicephalus sanguineus; assembly: GCF_013339695.2. Classification (NCBI taxonomy): domain Eukaryota; kingdom Metazoa; phylum Arthropoda; class Arachnida; order Ixodida; family Ixodidae; genus Rhipicephalus; species Rhipicephalus sanguineus. The sequence continues at coordinate 34,549,068 of NC_051176.1, forward strand.
AAATGGGCTCTGGCATATACGTCTCTTAAATATGTGATTCGGGTTAAACAATAAAGTGCAAATGCTACCATATTAAGGTACAGCTTTTGTTTAACTTCAGCTCCATTCAGCGTCGTGCATACCTTTTAGGAATAGCCTAGTGCTGTATTGAACTGTGCCGTACAGCCTAGTGTGCTATATTTAACTGTCAAGTAATTAAAATGTGATGTTCGAAAGCTACATCTCAAGGGGGGACACTAGCAAGGGGTGTCCCCCCCAGCCCAACCACAAGGGGGGTCAGGACCCCCTTGACCCCCCCCATGATTTACGCCACTGCTCGTATAGCTTCTACGCGCTGTGAGCGGTGTGAGCGCTGTGATGTGACTGCTTCGCGCTCGGACCACTGATACGACATACTAACCGAAAACCGCTTCTCTCCCGGGAGCGGCCATATTGCCATGCAGCAGCGTTTTGTAGAGTTAAGTGAGATCGAAGCAAAAAGAGTTAGCTGCTAGCCCTCGTTCATGTAACATTACGGCGTGTACTTATCGCAATCACTGTTTCGCCCTCCCCCCTTCCCCCCGCGCCGCGCCGCCGCCGGTCCGATGAACCCCGCGCCGTTCACGCGCCGCCGCCTGTGACTTTGGGTCCGGCGCACATCTCTACTCTAGAGTCAGTATATTAACTCTATGACGGGTGGTAGGTATAGTAACGCCGGCGCGCGACTCATATGTTTCGCTGCCGGCCCTCTGCGAAAGCATCACGCGGAAGCTTTGCTGGACATTTCTGCGAATACTTTCGAAACGAGGGACATTTTTAGTCACAATAATAATCTTAGACTGTAAGCAAGCAGAGAATTGTTTACAGGCGCTATCTTTTTGCAGAATATTTACAGTGAGCATATATTGCGCGTGACCGCCGCGAGGGCGTACCCCCAAACAAGCTCCTTGCATTGCGAGGGTCTTGCACTGCCAGATAGTTAAGACTGTCAAGATGTTCACCTTCAAGTACAGTGTCTCTGCGAATAAAACATTTCTCTCTATCTCTCTCTGACGAGCAGTGCTCGAAGACAGGACATAGTTTGGACCTGGACAATGTAACGACGCCGGCTCCTGAACAAAAAATGGAAAAAGGAAATTAGTCGAATCCTGGTGCACACATCGTGACGCCTCGGCGTGCAACACTATCCGTGGCCTCCTGCCGGACGTTTGCAATGACCTGTGTGTTGAGCAGACTGGTCGACATTCCCTCATTTCTGTCAGTATGTACTGAAGATGCAATTGGCATAGGTGGCGTAATGTTTGTAGCGTTTGTTGTTAATTTGTTTTGTTAAGTGGGAGTAATTTTTTTAATTTGTGCTTTTAACTATGCATGCTCACGCAATAACCATTTTGAAAAATGTCCGTTACGAAAAGTTTCATGACAAAGTGGGCGCAGCAAATTAAGAAAGAAAGGTACAACGCCAACTTGCCCCGAAGCCTGTTTTGCAAAGCAGAGTACAGGTATGCTTTCCTTATAGAGCGGCCGGAATGGAAGCGCCTAATATGCGGGACAAAGGACGATAAGCACAGATTGGAATGCAACTGTAATAACCAGTAATAATATTTTATAAAATTAGCAAGTTAATCGGGAGAGGTATTCGTGATACTTTCGTCGAGAGTACCGAAATTTGCTCATTTTAGTAAACAAATGCGTTTGAAAGATTGAGCAGCAGTAGAGGTATCACTTTAGAAATGTATGGAAAAGTTTCGCGCGTTTTGCACTTTGTTCGCGGCGCGGAGGTTTGTTTTTATCACAGGGCGGCTGGCTGACACCAGAGTACATGGCATCTCCTTCTTGATATTGACTTCTTTGTGATATTGCCTTCTTGGTGTGGTCCGCTTAATTAGCGTTGCTATTTCGAACTTTGTCGTTCATTTTAGTGTTGACTATGCTGAAAGAACGTGGGTGTTCTCATGGACTGGCACCCTGTATGGGATTTAACGAGTATCTGTTGCTTCAGTGTCCTCCCTTTTCGTGTCTGTGGCATGATTTACAGTTCTCGTGTACTACTTTTTTTTTTTGCTAAATTATGCAGGAAGAAATCAGCTGAACCCTTGCGTCATCAATGGATCTGATGGATGACCCTTCGTGGATGGTTTCCGGTGACTACGCTTCCTTCGTTTGTTGTACATCCTTTTGCAATTGCAATATTCTTGGGTTCATTTCGACACGCTGCGCTTAAAACTTGAGTGCTGTTGATTTCACGTGATCTGTATTCTGCTTTGTTTTTGGTAGCTTCTTGCGTATTTGTTTTTTCTTGTATTGCTTTCCCAAATGCTGGATCATGAACGAAAACTGCAGCTTGTTGTGAGTAAATGAAATAATAAGAACTCAAGTGTTCTCTAGAATTTCATGTGCTAGAGCTCTGTGGAAGAAAATACACAGTGACTCTGCAGTGTTTGCATGGGAATTCTTTCATGTAACCAACGCGTGACACGATCAGCATAGAGTAAAGAAACTGACAGTGGAGCAAAGAAAAAAATACTCCCGGTGAATCTCACTGCAATTCTGTCTGGACGGAGTAAGGAAATTCGTAAAATACTCCGGAGGTGCCACGAAAAACTCCGGATAGCCAGAGTGAATGAACAGCAAAAAATACTCCGAAGATACCACGCGAGAACTCCGGGCGGTCTGAGTGAAAGAACAGCAAAAAAATACTCCGGAGGCGTCACGCAACAACGGCGGCCAGCAGGAGTACATGCTTTACTCCGGCAGTCCGGAGTATAAGAACTCCCAATGGGCGGGGGGGGGGGGGGGGTCGCTAGAGGACAGGCATTTTACTCCCACCTGGGAGCTATTTTTTTACAGTGTATGAGTGTGACTAGGCCTGAGTATAAGCGTGAGTCAGTGTCTGTGAGTGTGAGTAGGCGTGAGTATGAGCGTGAGTGAGTGCGAAGGCTAAAAAAAATGGGGTGAGTGAGTATGAGTGAGTATTCTCTTACAGGACCGACCTATGATCACTGCAACATAAATACTGCAGCGACTCATCGCACAGAGAACGCGTTTTTGCGTTGTCAAATGGGGATTTTGTATATTTCCTTTCAGCTGGTTTGTCACGGCAGTGGTCTACACTTACGCGGCTGTTTGAGGACCGCATTCTGCGCGCACTTCACCGTGAGAGAAGGCGCTTAATTTACTTTCGTGTGGAATGAAGAACGTAAACTTGCTGCAGGAGAAAATAAACTGGATATAACCAGGAAAACGTAGCGGACATGCACGTTGAAAATGGCTAGCTCATGCTAACGCGTTTGCACTCTTCAAATCCTTTGTTTTATTTCGCGCGTTCGATTCGTTTTACATGGTTAACTCCCGCGCTCTGCTGTTTCAAGCTTTTTCATGCGAAGCCGAATGTGTCCGTCGGCGTGGCCGCGGTATCAAAAGTAAAAAAAAAAATTACTGCCGTCTCGTGCACTTCATATACACGAAAATTGTCATGGAGGAGCACGAATATATGCCTGACATGACCGATAGGTCATGGCATCACTAACTTGATATGCTTGCCATTTGCTTAACGACTAACGATTATAGTATGGCATGTGGCGCGCAAACCCGCTTTCTTCGGCCAGAAAAAGTTCTGACGATGTGTTGTCTGACGATTTGTCTCCGTCAGGTGATAAAAACATGGTGGTCACCAGTATCGATGTCAACATGTAAGACTTACCCATACTTTGAGGGACTGACCGCATAGGTAAAATGTACGCGAAAAAAAATACAATAAAAAAAACGGACCCTTATGCATTCGCCTGAGACGATTAGAAAACGGAAGCCATCTTCTTCTTTTTCGTCAGTCGATGCATTGATCCTCCCCCACCCCTCTCCGAAAGCTTTCTGCACATAACGTGGTTTCGGACTGCCCACAGGATCGAAGGCATTGCAAGCTTTCTGCACCTGACCTGCTTTTACATTGCCTTCGTGATTGTCCCCAGATCACGGAGGCAATGCAAAGCGACCATGTCATGTTATAGCGTCATGAGATGACGTCATGTTCAATGACGTCACGATGACGTCACAAAAAACGGCACATGCCACGCCTTGTGGGAATCGATGTAATACGAAGCAGCCAGCAAAGAGCTGCATACATCGCCTTGTTTGTCTTTGAGGCAAATGAAGTCATACATGTTATGACGTCTAGTTCACTGCATATCGAATGTTTGTCATGCATTTATGCATGTGCAATCTTTATTATAATGAAATGTATATTCTGGTGTATGCAATGAATGACCTGTCGTTTATGTTCGTCACGCACTCATGTCATGCCATACCAATTTTGGTGTATATCTAGTTAACAAAAGAGCCGGAAGCGCACCAAGGCACTGTCATGTAAACCATGCCCTACATGACATGCATGTTATGATTTGCGTGTTAGGACCTGTCATTTATTTTCATCATACAGTCACGTCACGGAATACCAGATTTGGTGTATATCAAGCTAAGGCAACGGCCATAAGCGCACCATGAGCGTGGCATGTAAATCACGCCCTACAAGTCATGCATATCATGCATGTCAGGTTAACCACCTGTCATTTATGTTCGTCGCACAGTCACGTCACGCAATACCAAATTTTTGTGTGTGTCAAGCTAGCGAAACGGCCGCGAGCACATCATGAGTGTGGCATGTAAATCATGTTCTGCATGACATGCACGTCACGATTTTCATGTTACCGCCTGGGATTTATGTTCTTCATACGGTCACGTCACGCAATACTAAGTTTGGTGCATGTCAAGATAGCGAAACGGGCGCAAGCGCACCATGAGCAGGGCATGTGTGTCATAGCGTACGTGACATGGATGTCATGATTTTCATGTTACTACCTGTCATTTATGTTCACCATACAGAAATGCTTCGTCGTACCAATTTTGTGTATATCCATATAATTAAACCGCCGCGAGCGCCCCGAGACCATGTCATGTAAATCATTCTGTACATGACATGCGTGTCATGATTTGCACGGTAGGACCTGTCACTTATGTTTGCCACACAATCTTGTCACGCCATAACAATTTTGGTATATATCAATGTAAAAGGGATGTGCCATCAAATTTCAGGGCTATAACAAGCCTGTTGTGGGTTTCCTCTGTATGCAAGGACACTCCACAAGAAGGGTCGGACACAGCAAATGTTTAGAATATATTCTAATTCACTTCCAAGGTGTGCCTAAATGCCCATTCTCCCGATCGAGACCCATCACTGGCGCGCCAGTACTGACGTAGCTCTATAGGATGGCAACGGAAGTTTTAGTGTCGTCACACCAGATCTGCTGTAGTGGCGTGAGTGACCTCCGGATCTCCGCCACCTCCGCAACGTACGTACCGGCAAAGCGTTGGTTGCTGCATCACTCGTCGAGTTTCGATCGCTTCCTGGCTAAGTCCGTCACAGCCTTGTGTGGTCACGTGACCAAGCCGCCTACACTGCCACGTCACTGGCCAACCTCGGCGCCCGGAAACTGAAACCGAAACTTATACACATAAAAAGGCGATATTAAATTATTTAGCGTGAATACATAAATCTTGGTACGTGTATCATGCTTCTTGGAGCTATAGGAAACGCTTACAGCAAAGAACGCGCAAGCCACAAATTTAGTGGCACCACCGCTTTAACGTAACGTCTGCAAGAGCACCAAGACGGTGACATGTAACTCATGCCGTTCATGACATGCATGCCATGATTTTTATGTTGCGACCTATCATCTATATTCGTCATGCAGTAATGTTGGGCCATATCAATTTTGATATACGTCCCATTAACGAAACGGCCAGTAGATCACAAAGTCGTAGGCGGCTAGATAGATAGATAGATAGATAGATAGATAGATAGATAGATAGATAGATAGATAGATAGATAGATAGATAGATAGATAGATAGATAGATAGATAGATAGATAGATAGATAGATAGATAGATACGCTGAAAGTCGCAGAAGTTCGCTAAAAAATCATTTATTATTGTTGACCTATGACATCATGGTGACGTCATCACGTGATATTTTGTGCATCATTCGTGTTGGAGACGCGGGACGCCGACGATCACTTTTCGTGTTTGATGAGGCACCTAAGGCTTTCGCCTTTAAAAAAATCATGCCATATATCCACGAAGTGAATGATCATTGAGGAGCTGGCTCGGAGATAATTGGGCAAACCGTGAATGCTCCGTACAATTCCTCTACTGTCATATAAAGACGTCACACGTTGTTATAGTAGCGATTGTGCTCAGGTTGTTGTCGAACCACAAGCGGTCGCAGACCTTGCAGCTGTGGCCGAACCTGTGGTTGAGGAAATCGAGAAAATGTGGTTTTGCGTGCGTTAAGTCATCATCAAGGCGCCCTACGAACAAGAGGAAGAAGACTTCTCCTTCGCGCGAGCTGCGCCTGTAGTGGTCGCCTCTGGAACTAAGGTTACGCTTACGGCGCGGGACATTGCCACAGCTTAAGAACCTGGCGAGCCAGCTCCTAAAAAACAAGACAAACCAACGTAAATGAAACGATAAAAGTGCAACTTCATGTACGTCTCGCTTCATGTTACGAGCGATCGCGCAAAAACAAACGTGATTCTCAACTCAGAGCATCTGATTGCACGCGTCTGCGCGACAAAAAAGGCTTGCTTTACAGTCTGGTCATTTCTTTATATTTATTAAAGAGATAACCAGACACGCTGTTTAAGTACTCCGTAGCTTCAGCACGAAAGCGTGGTGGGCGCTATATTGAGCTCGTCAGAAAAAATTGGGAAAATGCGGTCGGGTGCCCTGTTGACGCGCACTCAATTGCCGCGGAAACAATTGTATATTATGTAGCTACTCGTCCACATATTTTTGTAAAGCCTCAGAAGAGCGCGAACGCTAACCGCCGAAAACCGTGAAAATATCTGAAAAAGAGAATGAGTTGTTTGAAACTATTTTTTCATTTCGAACATTTCATACTGACGTTCAGCGACCCCTGCAGATAGAAACAAGACCGACGCATGAGTGACCACGTCTGGCTGTATATATATATATATATATATATATATATATATATATATATATATATATATATATATATATATATATATATATATATATATATATATATATTCTCAAGTGATTGAGCTAGTACTACACATTCATATTTGTAAATTTCTTACCATAATTTCGTTCAGGGCAGCTATTAACTTATACAGCAAGAGTGGGACAGCAAGAGTGGGAGTATTTGTAACTTTATTTCATGATATCTGGGGGATCTGTGTAAAGCATTTTCTATATTACGCCTTTTATGCGAACACCTGTGGTATAAGGTTAGCTTACCTGGCATTGCTTTTCTTTCGAACGTTTACGCACGGTGAGCTTTCTTGTACGCTACCTCAGAAGCAAAACTAAGCCAACAGCACTGCGGTCCTATGGCCGTCTCTAATCTTTTTGTTTCCCTTGCGTCTTGCCGCCGGGCTCTGTCCATAATTAAGTGCTAGTGGAGGCTAACAAATTGTCGAATAAAGCAGTGTGCATATGGCTTGCAAACCACTGGCGACCACGAGTAAAAAGCTCGTAGTGTGAAGCGGTCACTGCGCGTAAGTATTTCAGCTGACTGCGCGTGTAATTGATTTTTTTTTATTACTCTTAATTCTTGCGTGCGTAACGCTATTGCCCGATTACCCGTGCGAATAAGTTTTTTTTTTTTCCTTGTGCGTGTTCGTTTTGCGCGTTTTTGCGCACGCATCAACGTTCTCGAACTCTGTCACCGGAACTAGGCCACGCTGATGTCGCTTGACACATGATTTTTTTTTTGCAGTCCGTTGTTCCCCCAGCACTAGCACAACGCTTAAAGATGGATAAGCTCCATTCCGCACCGCATTATAAAGGTTTAGTAGACTTCGAGCTCCCTGTGTGGAAACTCAGCGCAAAAAACTACAGCGCCTAGCAGACGCCCCTCACTTTCCGCACGCTTCCCGAGCACGGAAAGCCCACTGGTCCTAAGAGGGACTTTAACGGGTCTGGTGCCGCAGCGGCGCGGCGAGGCAATTCACCGCAAAAGGCCCACGCGGGAGCCGGCGCTTTGGACATCCCCCTATTCTGGGTCACTCTATCTCCGCGAAAGAGCGTCTGCTACGCAAGAGCATGGTATTTGGCACCGCATTCGTAAAGAGAGCGCGAAGGAGACCGAGGAGGAACGAGAGCGGAGGAGGAGATTGTCGCTACTTTACGAAGTTTCGCGTGGCGGCTCACGCTTCGCGCACTCCACGCACTCCTCCGCGCACCAAATGCTCAGGACCATCGCCATCGAAGGCACTGAAGAGAACGTTGAGGTGGCTTATCATTTTATCATGAACCTTTCTGCACATGAGAAAATTCGCAATGCCCATCAATTATAGGTGGCGCGCTTTGTGATTCAAGATGGGGGCCGGTAGATGGTCAACCCGTCTGCCAGCATAGGGACAGATAGGACGTGAGGACGCACGCCCCGTGCCGCTTTCACCGGATGAAGTCATGAGCTGCACTGAAATGGATATGATACCAAAATACTTGCCCGAACCATGCAAAGAGTTAAATGCCCGCGACTTCATTATATGCCACGGTGTGAAAGGTTATATTTCAGCTCCGTTACCGTGAATCAATGATGCTTGGCAAAATCCTGTGCGTGCTACAGAAAACTGCATGAAATAGAATTGACGTATGCGTGGAAGGTTCTCCGTGCCACATACGTACCGAGCCTGCGGGTTGCCGCTGCAATAGGCCTGTAGCGAGTTGCGCATTCGTTGCTGAAAGGGACCCCATGTTTAACGTGACGATGGTTTGAAAACATGTTACACCGTCGCCATTACTTGCGCAGTCAGGAACGCGGAGTTACTTCGTCAACGGAACACAAGCATTCAACATTCCACTCAAAAGTGCTTGGGTGACAAGTCACGCTCAGACTCCAGCCGTGCGCAGCTCACTTCTCTCGGATGTTGCAGGTTAGAGCAGCCCCTCGAAACATGACTCTCAAAAGAATGCAGTCGCATGCTTATCGCAATGTCGAATTCTTCGATGTTGCAAAAATTCGTCGAACATCAATACCGTTCAGACGGTACGGGTGAACTACAGGTGAAGTGAACAGAGTGGCGCGGTTTGTGACCATGACAGCACGTTTCACACTTGAACCCTTTCGCTTCCGCTCGTCGAGCGTGTTGGCGGCATGCGGCGTTCCATAAAGTTCACAATAAGTTGCGCTACATGCAATGCATCAGAAAACTTATGATTTTATTTGAATCTCACTCAACGCCGTTGTACATTAAACACAATCAAAGTGACTTACCACGGTCAAAAAATTTTAAAAGGGCACTGACACAAAATTTAGCGGCCGATATAGCCTGCGGGATCGATTCTCGTGAACATGCATATATCTTCTACCAAATCTGAACAGCGTATACAACTTGGAAGGTAATTTATATGAATTTTGAAGTGCGTGTGCCCGATCCATTGATATACGCCGCACCTCGCGACATTGACATCATACAAAGCCACCTGAAGGGAACCCCAAAGCAGCCCAAACTTTCGAGACGTCACCACTGCTACCGAGCAGTTACGAGATGCCCACCTAAATCATGACGTGCTTGTTGCCATTCCGCGTTTGACGCGCTTGCGCCAGCAGCCTACTATTCGGCCGGACCACATGCAGCGTGTTTGCCGGCGTTTTCCCGGCGTTTCTCTCCCCGGCGTCACTTGGCGTCGACGCTACAGGTGATGGTGGCCGAAACGTCCACCTCAGGACGGTCCACACATCACCGGCGTCAGCGTCGGCACCGGAAGCAACTCGTCGGCACCGGAACCGGAAGAACCAATCAGCGTGCGGCTGGAAGCGACTTTCGCTACGTGACGGCGTCGTCGCTATTGCCAAAATGGCTGTCACCCGCCTCGGATCTATTAAGTCGTCGCCGGGCACTGTTTGGCCCGTAAGTTCTCAACAGAAGCTTGTGTTCGACTTAGCTTATTCCCTATGAGCTTCAACAGCAAAGCGCTCGTGATATCTTGGAACTCTTTCCGAGAGCCGTACTCATGTTCATCGGTAGGCTTGAAAGGAATGAGTGTATTGGCCGAATACGTAGCCTCAAAGATGCGCGAGAAGTTCAAGCTCAGAGGCCATATATTACAAGTTTGTGGGTCTTCTTAACGCCAATAGCTCACGCTACAAGTCAAATAAAGGAAAATAGACCTTTCGGCGGCACTGTGACTCGTTTTTTGCACTACAAAACTGCAAATGAGACATAAAAGCTGTAATCAGGAATATATCTTGTTGGTCCATTGAAGGGAACTGCACACTGCTTTGCGAAGTGTCTGGTTCATTCCCTCTGGCATCGCTTGGCTCCGCTTGGCTCCACGTCGCCTGCAGTCGCTTTGTCGCAATATGAAGTTCAGCAAAATTCAGCAGTTCCACTTCAGCACTTTAACCTTTTTAGGCTCACCAATTCAAATCTGGTCACGAAGTTCACAACGATCCATTCTTTTATCCGAAAGGAACGCCAAAACACAGCAATAAACAAAGCCACAAGTGCGTTCGAAGCCGTAAGCACGAAGATTAGGCAAATACGTGTACTACCTATCATTCCCATGGTGGCTGAACGATCGCAGCGCCAGAGTTCCCTCTAGGTAATTCTAGGAAACTCTAGGCCCTCTGGTCACAACGTACGACGCTGGGCTGGCGCTGGCCTCAGCGCTTCTCATATGGTTGGCCGCCATCTCCGGCAACGTTTATGTGACGACGTCGAAAGACGCAACGCCAGAAAACGCCCGGAAAAACGCTGCATGTGGCTCGGGAGTCAGCGCCCGCGGCAAACGTATGGAAGCCCCAAGAAAGTCTTCGCCACCAGATGACGATAATGACGATGACGGCAACGACATCAGCAGAGAATTTCGATACCACTTTAGAGAACGGAAACTACATTTGGCTGTAGTACGGAAATAAGGGTAGCGGCGGCGTACTGAAATGCTATAGAGCGAGGCGAGATGGCGCTGCAAGTACTATCATCATCATTAGACAAACGCAGTTTTGCTGCTGGCCCATCCTGGCCGCGTTACTGCGCTTTTTGCTCCCTGTGGTGTTTTGTTCTTTGTCGCTGCTGAATCGTGACTCGCGTGTGTAATAGTTATCGCCAGGTAACCAAACTGGCCTCGACTGGCAAAAAGAACGTCAATGAAGTAACGTTTGCATCGTTTATCGTGAGTGCCCAAGCTGATACAAGCAATGTATACAGTCAAGTCCAAGAAAAACAAGTCACTCATGCACCTCGAACGTTTTCAACCCCTACGTGGGTAATGAATCTAAAAGCTGACAAACATTTGGATATAACTGAACACCGAGATCGCTATAAACGTTGCTCTCGCTGTGTTGCGGCGTCCGAGTTTAACAGCGTAACTTTAGGAGAAGGGTCTTATACTGCCGTTACCTATGCGGCGCTTGCCAGGTTGTGTTGATCTTGAAGTGAGTGCATGGTGTGGCATCGGAAACGGAACGTGCGCAACGCCGACAGATAGTTGGCGCAGTGAGAGCAATGTAGTTTTCATAAATTTGTTACGTAAACAATCGCGGATGCGTACAGTTCTGCATCTTTCTCGCTCTGCGATGTCACCTTGAATGCATTACAAATAAGCAATAGCGCGTTTCTACAGGGTAGGCACGAATTTCTCGGCGAAATTCTCGGCCGTTAGGCCATACCATAGGTATTATGTATTCAGGTAATAGGTGGAAGAAAATATTTCGGGCTCGTTTTGTTCCTCGTTATAGTTCAGTTACACACTTTCTACAGCTAGAATTTCTTGGCGCTAGTAGTAATCGGACCGCTGAGTATTCAGCGAAGATGAATGCTAAAGAAACAGAGATTTAAGGCGAGTGCTTACAGATTCAAGAAGCACAACTCTAAGAAAATAAGCTTTAGGCATGCAGTGTACATCTTTGTTGGTGTTCGCACAGAACACTAAACAACTGCTCATCTGTAAGCACAATCTCTCTATCACATATACATGTCGATCGAACTTGAGCACTCTGTTGCAAGCAAACACTCACGAAATCGACTGGTGGGGCATGATGTGAACCTGTGCAGCTGCTGGATAAATAAAGGTCATATATATATGTTCCATACTTGTTATTGTGTTATATACTTTTTCAATGTATTTCTGCTTGGAAGCTGAAGTATGTATTCTCCTTGCTACTTTTAGAAACTAGAAATACGTAAAATTTTGTAGTGTGGCTGTGAAGTCATGCTCATGTATGTTTTAAATTGCCTCTTCGATTTCCTAGGTTTTTTTTTTCGTGACAGTAGTTCACAGATTTTCACTTCGTAGTGGTAGGCGCTATAATTGTGACATGTTTAATCAAACAGCAGAAGTAGGTGTGCTCAAATTTGGGACCTTTCTCTGCTATATGAAAAAAAAAACACTACCATATTCAATGAACACAGAAAACGTAAACGTGCTTGGTGCTGTGCTGCAAGAAGTGCTCGTCACATTCACAATTTGTTTATTAGCTGTAAATAATTTGAAGGATCCCATTGAACATATGTGCAAAGGCTAATGTAATTTAGCACAGCCTTGTAAAGCTTTGGCATATCTTTTTATAAACTTCTATGATCTAAGCACAGTTAATTAAGGCAAAACAGTTTTAATTGTAGCTTGTAAACTATCTCTAAAGGCACAACTAAATGCCGGAAAGACTGCGAATTCTCCTCACTGCCGTGATGTTTGTTTTGTAATGTAATTGTTAGTTAAAAACTGACACGCTTCGATACCCGTTCGGCCTCTTAGTTATTTTAAATAAAAAAAAACAACTAATGACTAAACGTGGCTGGAGAGTCTTTTTATTGTTATAACCTTACCCAGCCAGACAAATTTCTGTCGAATGTGTTTACCTTTAAATTTATAATTTCTAATGCTTCACATGCGAACCATGATGTGATGGAGTCATACAGTAGAGGGCAACTTTAGATTCATTCGGACTGCCTGGAGTTTAAAGAAACGCAGTTGTCGTCTTACAGAAGACAAGACTGCTTGTTGAAACATTTGCTCCAGCGACACCTCGCGTTCACAAATTTTTTATCTCTTCAAGCTTTCTTCTTTCCCTTAACTTCAGACCCAAATCTAAGCACACGAGTGTCCATGCATGTCGGCCCCATTGAAATGTGACCACCGTGGCTGGGAATAAAACCTGCGTCGTGAGCTCAGCAGTGCCATGTAATGTTTACATGTAACTAATGCACTGAGCTAGTGTTCAATTTCAACGCTATTGCAGCCTAGAATACCTGACGCAGTAGACAGGTAATGCTCGTGGACGATTGTAAGCACCCCTCCATGAGATGCCTGGTAAAACATTCACAAATACAGCATTGCAAGTGTGAGGTTCAAGATGAACTGTTGTAGCAGACGTTCACATGTTTCACCGCACTTGAAGAGTGGACATTCGGGGGTAGTTCGCCGGTCTTTGCATGGTAGTCCTGGAAAAACAAGTAACGACATCACCAGATAGTGATAAGCCTAATCAATGAATATGAAATTTTGCAAAAGTGAACATATAAACATAGTGAAAAAGTAGACATCAGTTTGTTATAGATAGATATAAACGTACGTTATAATGCATGTTGTATCACTCGCGCTTCTTTGAAAAGCGTGTCATGTAACAGGTGCCTTGCCCATTGCACACAGCTGTTTCCTTGTCAGGCCAGGAGGCTATGGCAGAAAACAAACAAGGATGTTTCTGATTATAGTGACGGTCTCTTTATCACACTAAAGGGAAAGTGCACTCATAATTATGCGAAGCTTTTGTTGCACTGAATGTGTAGTAAAAATAAACTAAACTGGCAACAGGGGAACTGAGACCTCTAAACCTTGCTTTTCAGATGCGACTGCGGCAAACTATAACTCGTATGTTTTTTACACTGATATACGGGCTAGTTACGAAGATACATGCGAGGCGTTAGTGGTGTAGTTGCTTTTTTTATTGCAGTGGCCTGGTTTGTGTTACCAAGCGATAAACTGAGCAACTCGCTCCCACGTGAAGCCACGCCACAAGGAACGCACGTTTTCTCATCGACAGAGTATGACATGTTGAAAAATTGAATATTGCAGTGCGTCACCTCCGTGTGACACCCACACAAAGTCATTGGTAAAAAAAACTGAAGCAATGGGTTTTTACTCGCCGGTCCGTATATTCTCAGGCTTGAAACGAGTGTCATCCAGTGGAAGCTTCAACGGTGCCTTCGTTCTTCCGAAGTGAGCTGAATGCGCTTCGCAAAAGTATTTTAACGAGTCAAAACAAACACAACGAAAGCGAGTGTGTCGGCCAGCAGTGGCTCGAAACACTTACAACGAAACGAAACAGCGCGAGACCCATCCGAATGCACCGCAAATCGTTACCTGCCGTTGCGCCGCCTCTGCCACCGTACATTTTGAAATGAAGATAATGATGTTGATAGGCTGCTGACAATTACGAGTCAGTTGGAGCAAGAACTATTACAAACGATTGATGACGCGGCACCTGGCAAGACAAGGTCACTTCGTATAAACAGCAATTCGTTTTATTGAAGTGTAACAGTATGCAAACAACTAAAATCCGTTATTTTGGGATTACAACTGATTTGAAGTTTGGCCCCGAAGAGGGCACCCCTACGTAAAAAGTGCAATAGCGCGAATGGCGGCCACCATAATCGCCACCATGCGATCTTAACGCCCTAGAATATACTGGCGAGTGTACTGAGCGGAGGGGGTTTCCTATGGGAGGAGGTGGCAGGTCCGGTGATGCCTTCCAACTTCCGCCGGCAGGCGGCGACGCTTGTCGCAAAGGTGTAGCCCGCGCACCGGTTTGGCCGGTGTGTCAGAGAACACCTTGGGCAGGCAAACTCACTCACGAGTCCACTCACTCAGACTCGCTCAGACTCAGATCGGGCCGTGAGTCTGAGTTTGAGTGAGTCCGGGTGAGTAATACCTCCGTGAGTTTGAGTCCGGGTCAGTCCGGTTAGAGGAAATTTTAGTGACTCTTTGTCCGAGTGAGTCACGTTGAGGAAAATATTGGTGATTCTGAGTTCGAGTGAGCCCAAGCGCAAAATATGTTTTTTGAGTGAGTTTAGTATTTGAGTTGAGTATTTGTAGTAATTGTTTAGTATTTCTTATTTGTGCTTGTTTTTCTACTAATGTACTTTTCATATAAGATCTGCGATCTGCAGAGCATTAAAATTTTGCGTAATGGTAGCTACGAAGGCTTTGAAGAAGTGGAACTAAAATTGTTAGTGTACAACAAAAACTATATTTGTTATGTTTTCTTTACGTTTGTTGATTTATGAAAATTGCCACTTATGACTGATTTTTTATACTAAAAATACAAATGCGCATAAGTTACTGGTTCTAGTGCCAGTCATGTAAATGTCATTAATTAACACATGGGCCTTTTTTTTCGAAGCCCGCTAGTTCTCGAGATAAAGGCACAGAAATTACAAAAATGTTCTTTTGAGAAAGACGCAGAAATAACGTGGGGGTACCCGCGCATTACCTGCCAATGTGTCAAAGAAAAATGACCTAAAATTCTTTTTGAAACGGCGAGTGCCCAATTGTGATATATTTTCTGTGATATATTTTCTGAACAATTGAATTTTTTACCAAAGGAAGTCTCAGCCCACCTTATACTGTTAGTTCATTGTGGTTAAAAACAAGAGCCCATATTCACAAAGGTGCCTTGCACTTGATTTTTTCAGGCAATATTTCAGCCAATCACAATGCTAGAGTAATGAAATTACCTATTTGAGATGTCGATCTTGACTAATGACCCCTGTTCGGTTTCTCTGCGCTTGCCGTTCCTTCTGTTAAAATGAAATTCAATCTCCAGACACATTCGTAATGTTTTTTTTTTTTTTTGTGAAGTGAGCAGTGCCTTTCAAATAAAACGCATGAGTCGTGATTCCTATTCAGGCTGGCTTGTGTTCATCGCATGTGGTCTAGAAAATACGGATGCCATGCTGGAAAACGCAGAACAGTGAAGATGACCCCACCCCACCGTACATTTGCGTATAAACGATGCTTTGTTAACTCTCATGTAGAACAACAATGCAGTAGGCACAGCTGAACTGCACAAACATCGAAACAACCGATCCGAAAGTATGGGGCTTATGCTGATACCTGCAGCACTGGGTGAGCAAAATTCATCCTGTTTGTGAAAGCGGACAAAGTGCAAAAGCTGGTGTCATAATATCTGCAAGAAATATGAGTGTGTTTGTGTAATACCAGCATTATACGGGAATTTGCGATTACCGTCGACTCGCTCCGGGTCAAACATCTGCTTGCGAGAATTATCGTCGCCACCGATCCGACTACCTCGGCGCATGATGCACTCGCAAGTCCATGGTAGTGCATCATACCGAGTCTGATGTTCTTATAATATAATAAAATATGACCACGACTGAGAGGTGGGAATTGCAGTTGACTGGATGGCTGCGTTGAAAACATCGCGAAAACGGGATTAAGGCAAGCGCAGGAGCCGCCGACGCCCGATGGACCTTAGCGAACTTGTGCATCTTAGCAGCAAGCGCAGCGGAACAAACACAAGAGAAAGAGACTCGTAGACAGGACGGGCGCTACACATCGACTGAAAATTTACTAACACGAAAGCGATCAAATCGTACAGACATGCGCAAAACCTTCAAAAAGGTGCAGACGGCGCTACTAACGCTGATATCTGCAATGCCGCTTCAGACACGCTATCTCTAGAGTGCCTCGATGCGCGCGCCCCCGCTTAGAGTGCGGTCATTCTTTGAAAGGGTCGACGCCGCCTCGACTCGCGCGTCCGCCATGTTTTAGCCCACGCCGCGCTTTTGTTAAACGTGCATGCTGCGCCTACCGCCTTGTCGCCCGTCTGCTCCGCCGCGAGTCCCGCAGGATGACTGGATGTTGCGTGCCACAGTGCACGAACCATTCTAGGAATGGTTGGAAGATGTTTTCTTTCCCAAGGGATCCTAAAAGAAGACTTTTATGGACAGTGAGGATAAAGCGTGACAAGTGGCAGCCGACGAATGCCTCTCGTGTGTGCAGCGTGAGTATTGCAAGCTTTGTTGCTGTTTCCCATCACCTTTCCTTTGCTACGTCGGGTGCTTTTGGGACGATTTCTGAAACGGCGTATATGTTACTAGTAACGCAGTCACAGAATAGACTATTGTAAGTTATGTGTGTGCCGTGGTTTTGAGTGCGAGTTGGTGCCTCTTCAGCGCGCATTGTCGCACTTGAACACGATCGAACGTTGAGCGAACTGGTAATGCCAAATGGTTTTATCGCGTTTGAACCATTCGCATAAATTTGGCGCTGTTTTCGGGGTGTGCTTGGAAAACGTGCTTTCATTGTCGCGAGCATCTCCTTTTGTTTTGTTTTTTTATGCACGAAGGTGTGATAATGAATATTGTCGCGTCTATAGTGAACTGCAAGTATTTGGTACGAGTTGTGATTTCTTTCCTAGCAGGAACTATAAATCGAGAATGTTATTTTTCGTTATCCGGTGGAATAATTTGCCAGAATTGCTTTCTCTGAACAAACGCTTTCTTGTGTACATTACTATACGCGGTCATTAGTTTCAACGCGGCATTCACAGCGCTGAAAAACATTGAAACATTACATAAGTATAGTCGTTTCCGCTGCGATTAATAAACGACATTCTGATGCTTACTGCAATTTCGCTGGTATTTTTTCGAAATGGAAAATACAGCCATATTTTAAAATAGGTATTCAATAAGAGGACACGAAGACGCATACATCCGGCAATCGGTCATATATAATAGCAGCCTCGGAACCTGCGCGCGGATTCCAATCGCTTTAAGATTTAGCTGAACAGCGAGTAGACCTTAGGACTCTCACGTCACCAAATTGATCACTGGTGATGGATGTTGGGAAATGCTGTGTGTATGGCACTCTGAAAATGTGCGTTTGCTATGTTGACAACATTCTCTCTCTGCACATCAAGTGCAGAGAGAGCCCGTAATGATGAATGGGATGGAAACGTTGCGCTCCGGTATATTCCATCTAAGTTTATTTTCACTCCATATCTCTAATGTAGCCGTCAAATCTGCGCGCGCTGTCTTCAAATTTTTATATTTCGCTAATTCGTTCGCTTCACTAGGTGCGTTTCTCGCTCAAATTAAGGAAGATTGCTTAAGAAAGACGCGCAATTTGCATTGCGCGTCTCAATACTGCGTGTCTCGTTTCGAGAATTCGAGCTGGAATAATTTCAGACGTACATGAAAGCATACATTCTGCGCCTTTATGTAAGGCGCATTATTGCACCGCTTTTCGTTTCGGCAGTCCCGGGAATGATACCTTTCAATTATTGCTTTCTAATAGACAGTATTCCGCATCTTTAACTCTCCTGAATAAAGCTAAACTGTCGTGCCTTCAAAAAGACACCGCACGAACATATATACCCGCAAAGTATAAAAATAAATAGTGATGCCTGCAGCTCTCAGGGATCCAAAGCAGCTGTGCGCCGCTCAGCCACAGCCCAGCGGCCGCGCTGGCAGGGAGTATCACTGCGTTCTGCGACACCTTTAGGCGCAAAGTATTCGATTACTTGTTCTGATGCATGCCTGGAAACTTTTAACTAGCGGCTTCCGTGAACGATTTTGCGTTTGCGAGGGCAAATCCGGCACAAAGTGTTTTTACTCGAGAGCAAAAGGCTGCGAATCCGCGCGCCGGCAGTGCGCGCCTTGACGATTGGGATCAGTAATGGCGACCGCTGTAGCAGACGACGCGCTTGTCTCCACCCTGAACGGAGCGGAGGCGAACGAGCGCATCGAGGCATTCTAGCTATCTCTTTTGCATGCAACGCCAGTCACGGCGAACTCACGCACTTGTCTGCTTCTAAACTGATACAGTATGCTGCATAGATTTCGCGCGCTGGCTGGGCAGTAAAGCTGCGCAATTGTGAGTCGCAGCGCCGCCATGCGGTGACTGTGGGAAGGCATCAACGCGGTGGCCGCGCCAAAGCGCGCGTTAAGCACATTAGCCAGTATATTATAGGCCCTATAGCAGGGGTTAGTACATCCACTCCCGGTGTTTAAAGCTGGAACTCACCGCGGTTGATTTTTTCGCCCTCTGCGGTGATCGCTGGAACATGATACTTTCAGGGGCCTGACATCGCGCTGCACATGCCGCATGCGAAAGACCATGGAGGCAGTGCGGAAGTGCGTTACAGTTCTGTGAGCCGTTTCACACGCTAGATGGCGTTAGCCGTACAAGGTGGATTGTCGTTCTCGGGGCTATCGAAAACCAAACTGGGACTGGCTGGTAATAAACAGACTGTAATTAATTATCTGTCGCGCGCTGCACCAAGCTATGTGCGGTTTTTTGACTAATATAGGCCTCCAGCAACATATTGCAGCCAAAAAAAAAAAAGCCACACGGCAAATTTTGTGTCAGTATCCCCCATAAAGGCTCTGTTAGGGTCCGCTCACGCTAGCGGCCCGGCAGCTCGCCGTTTGCCGTTTGACGTTCGCAGGCTGCCGTGCGCAAGCGATTTCGTTCGCGCACGTCTGCCGTTCTTTGCCGTCCGCAGAATAGGTCCGAGACCCATTTTCTCGCCGTCCTCCGTCTGCCGCAGAGCGACGTGGCCAATCAGCGACGGAGGAGCGGTTGCCATGACTACGGCGCGCCGCGTCGTCTGCTTTTGGCTTTCCGTGTCGTCTGCGTCTGCCGCGGGACGCTTCGAGCTGCTTGCTTTTTTTTCTGCGCTTTTCACGCTAGAAGTGCGTATTTCGTCCGTGTCGTTTTCCAGGCATGGTTTCAGCAGTCGATAAAGCGTTTTCGTCTGTCCCGCATTAAAAAAAAGCGTCGCGTATAATCAAATAAAGTGTCCCCAAGCTGGCGCCAGGTCAAGTGGCGCCAGCTATGGAGAATCAGAAACAACTAACAAACGCGTAATCTATGTTCTCCGAGCATTCGGAAGCGCCCTTCTCGACTCGCTAAGCCTACAGCATCGATTATTTGAGCACGGCTCTCAAAAACAGGGCCGAATCGGCACGAATACTTTGCTGTCGAAGCTTAAGGACGTGAATCTAAAGCAAATGGAAGCATCAGTCCGGAGCTTACACGCTACAGAGCGCACGGCGGCCACTTGATAGATTCGAGGTGGACGACAACCGCTTTCAGCAGTGCGGCCATGTTTTTCGGAGGCTCGCCGGCGAAGCTTGCCGTGCAAGTAGGACAGCTCTCGCGAGTGCGGCGACGGCCGACGTTCTGCGGCAGCTCGCCGTTTGCCGTTCTCAGGCTGCCGTGCGCAAGCGATTTCGTTCGCGCACGTCAGCCGTTCTTTGCCGTTGGCAGAATAGGTCCGAGACCCATTTTCTCGCCGTCCTCCGTCTGCCGCAGAGCGACGTGGCCAATCAGCGACGGAGGAGCGGTTGCCATGACTACGGCGCGCCACGTCGTCTGCTTTCGGCTTTCCGCGTCTGCCGCGGGACGCTTCGAGCTGCTCGCTTTCTGCTCCGCGTTTATCACGCTAGAAGTGCGCATGTCGTTCGTATCATTGCCAGGCATGGTTTCAGCAGTCGATAAAGCGTTTTCGTCTGTCCCGCATTAAAAAAAAGCGTCGCGTACGATCAAATAAAGTGTCCCCAAGCTGGCGCCAGGTCAAGTGGCGCCAGCTATGGAGAATCAGAAACAACTAACAAACGCGTAATCTATGTCCTCCGAGCATTCGGAAGCGCCCTTCTCGACTCGCTAAGCCTACAGCATCGATTATTTGAGCACGGCTCTCAAAAACGGGGCCGAATGGGCACGAATACTTTGCTGTCGAAGCTTAAGGACGTGAATCTAAAGCAAATGGAAGCATCAGTCCGGAGCTTACACGCTACAGAGCGCACGGCGGCCACTTGATAGATTCGAGGTGGACGACAACCGCTTTCAGCAGTGCGGCCATGTTTTTCGGAGGCTCGCCGGCGAAGCTTGCCGTGCAAGTAGGACAGTTCTCGCGAGTGCGGCGACGGCCGACGTTCTGCGGCACCGCGCCGTTGCGGCAGGCTTGCCGCAAGCGTGAGCGGGCCCTTATACTCCGACGTCCGACGCGAGCGCCCGCGAAGACGTTGCGTTCCGTCACGCCGAGCTGGCGACGCTACGCCAGGCGCAAATTGGTCTCCGCTACAGGGCTACAGTCGAGCCGGCTCCAACGTGCCGGTGCGATCGCATCTAGAGGAGCGCATGCGCAGTAAAGCGAAGGACGCCCGCGCCACCTGTCAGGAACCGACGAAACAGCCCGCGAAGCAGGTTCCTGTACATGCGAGTCTGGCGCGTCTGGCGCGAAATGCAGCAAGATCTATTCGGCGCCGAGCGACGCCCGAGCGCGCCAGCAGCTGTCGGCCGCGTCGACGGTCAGCGGACGCCGGACTATAGAGGGCTGTTTTTTGCTGACGTAACGTCGCCGTGACGCGCGCGCTCGCTCGTCGACGTTACGCTGGAGTATATCAGAGCCTTAACACACGAGGCGACGTCAAGTGCAGCTCACTTTTCCTGAGATAGCAGCTTATCTCAATCGTCGCTGTCACATTCGGTACTTTCACAGCCTTCTATGTCCACAGACCCAGCTTTCACGGACATCAGCGTTTAGTTCGCGTGCCTTCCACCACGTGCCGCTTGGCCTTTTTCTTTTTGAATGTCGTGCGAAGTCGAGAGCTGTGTCACAGCAAGAAAAAAAAAAGACAGAAAAAAAGTTCAGAATACACAACTTCCCCGAAAACACTTGGTCGGCCGCCGTTCGTGTTAACGGCCATAAAGATAACACCGGCAACCCGTAATGTTTAAGTGGCTAGTCCTTCCCTGATTCTTTGGCAAACACTCGTTTTACGTTTGAAAACACGGCGCTCGGCTTTACCGAAGATATGGGAAGGGCACCCGGATGCGTTAACTTACTTACTTATTCTTTTTTATTTTTTAGCGTGCCGAAAGACTCCGATGACATATCTTGAGGCGGTTGGGGTATGTTCAATAGTCGAATGATATCATCTCACAATGGTGAGTTATAGGTTACTTAGCTTGCCCCATCTGTTCGCTTTTCGTCCCGGTCTTTCTCGCGCTGCGCACTGCCATTTACGCTTCTGTGGATGCACAGAAAACGGTGATCCTTGATAGTGCGAGTTCCGCTTGTTTTGTTGTTTTATTTGTACGATCACTGTGTATGTCATATTTATCAACTGGCACCGGGGATAGCATTCCAGGCGGTGAGTCGGGCGTGAGACTCCACGTTGATTATGGTGAGGATGTCTTTCGCACCCCAAAGAGCATATCAGAACACTTAAGCGCGCACAAACAAGGACAAAGGGAGGTGATGACAACACAATTCCTCTGTCCCTTGTTTGGGCGCGCTTTAGTGTTCTGTTATGAATAACGAACTCGTAAAAAATCGGTGCTCTTGCGATTCATTTCCAAAGAGCATTCTTACGAATAAGTATGAAACCCGATGGGATCGCACATGACACATTATACCGTCGGGATTATGACATAGAGTGCGCGTATTGGCGTCGATATCTTTGAGTGGCGCCCTCTCGCATGTGACGTCAGAGAGGGGGACCGGGTGCCGCTCTTCGCGCGCGCGCTCGCTACGTGAGGGCTTCTCGACGCTACCGGCCAGTCTCTCCTGCTCGAGTTACCGAAACATTAGTGGGCAGGTTCATAAAGCAATTTGTACTGAACGTTCAAGCAAAATGTCCAGCGAAATCGAGCAGAGTTGCGGTCAGGAGCACGTTCAGTGACAATTGCTCGTGGTGTCGTCTGCTAGCCATCAATGTGTACGCCATTTTCGGACTTCCTACACCAGGCGCTAGAAGGCGGAGATCGTGGGTGCCGTCTGCAGGACATTTTCTTCATAGACCCAGTCTTCCTTCAATGCCTCTCTCGCACCCTGTGTTCATTAGGACTGAGTAAACTGTTGCATGCGAAAACCCGACTCCAGTGTGCATATAGACGAACTTTTCCCCACAATTGCTTTCACCACGAACAATAATACGTCGATTAAAAACACGCGCACGTACCAATTTGCACTTTAAAGGGGTACTAACACAAAATTTCGCGGCCGATATAGCCTGCGAGATCGATTCCCGTGAACACGCCTATATCATCTGCAAAGTATCACCTCGCAGGTGACCCTTGGTGACACCCTCGGTGACACCCTCGCAGGTGACCCTTGGTGACCCCTTACTTCTCTCACGTGACCAGGCTGCAACAAGTTATAATGACGTCATAGCCACCACGTTTTTTTTTTTTTTGCCGCGTTCGCTCCAGCAGCCTACTTCTCGGCGGCTGCTCGCGAACTGCGCGGAAGTGCGTCACAGTTCTGTGTGCTGACGTGATCGAGCGCTGCACCCGCTAGGTGCTGATAGTTGCACACGGAGGCTTGTCGCTTTCGAAACCGAACCTGACACTGGTCGGTAATGAGGAGCCTGTAATTATTTATTTGTCGCGCTCTGCAGCAAACGATGTGCCGTGTTATGACTAACAGGCCTCCAGCAATACACTGCAGAAAAAAAAAAAACGCGAGGCCAAAATTCTTGTGTGAGTACCCCTTTAAAGCAACTCTTCGTCCTGTTCCTATCCATTTGATGTTTCGTTAACGCGAGAGAATGTACTTAAGACAATAAAAATCATGACAATGGCAACTATAGCTACATGCTCGCTCATTTAAGTGTTTGCGCGTGGACGTCAATTTGGTCACCTGGGCGGCTTTGTAACTCGGACCTCACAAAAATAATGCAACATGTCTTTACAGATTTAGTTAGAGCACGCACTGGGCTTTAATTCTGCGGAGTTTAGAGAAAGTCGAAGATGGCTTCTTTTTACTTGCATTTCAAAATATTGCATTTTTTAGAAATGCTGTCACTTATGCATTTTTGGTTTGCGTTTCACATCACTATCAGCAATCATATTTTACACAATTGTCAGATTGATGTGTGGCAACACTCCGGGAAATTTGGGAAATTCGCAATCTTATACACGCGAAGCGAAAAATGCCTGAAACTGGAGCATTATGAGCAATGTGCCGTATTTGCGATTTTTTTCATAAAATATGGACAATAAAATTGCAAGATCAATTTTATTATGACAACAACAATTTGGAGACTCACAGCTACAACAGTAATTTTGTAGGACCTCGTCAAATTCTCCTTTTCGCGCATTTCGCAAAAAGTGGGTCTGCTGATGGAGACTTCCGAATTGTTTTGACTGAGGCAAGTATTTTTTTTTTTTTTTGCGAAACTAAGAACGGTATCGTTGCCCTGAGGACTGGAGCAGCAAAATGTTTTTTTTGTCAGCGAAATTAAAGAAAGTCCGCGGACATGTACCGACTTTTTTATCTGAACACAGGGTTTTTCTTTCTCTTCCCAGTCGACTGTATTCCGGCAGTTGACTGCCGGAATCTTCATATTATGACCTGTGAGTCATTTTCATCATACACTACAATCATTTTTGGGGTTTACGTCCCAAAAACCACGGCATGATTATGAAAGACGCCGTAGTGGAGGGCTCCGGCAATTTCGACCGTCTGGGGTTCTTTTGCCTCCACCACAATCGAAGTACACGGGTCTCAAGCATTTTCCCCTCCACCGAAAATGCGGCCACCGCGGACGGGATTCGATACCGCGATTCTTGATACACGCATGCCCTCATATGCCAAATTTATGCCAGATAGATAGATAGATAGATAGATAGATAGATAGATAGATAGATAGATAGATAGATAGATACGGTCAAAATGTATTAGGTTCGCTTAATATGATTCGCACTTATTATAGTTCAATATTCGAAGCTGGATAGGCCTTTCGATGGTGGTGATGTTAATCGGTGACCTCACGCTGTTCGCTGGTCGAAAGGAAGGTGGTTCCTGTAAACAATGTAAATCGTAATGTAGGGGGGAGGGGCGATTAACACGGTACACAGGATGGACACAGGACGACGGGCTACTAGCAACTGACTTTTTAGGGGCGTAGCGCCTCTTAGTCTAACCAACCTTGTCACGCGTCCGGCGTAAGGCCTAACCGGCAGTATCTCCCGAACAATATAATAGATGGCGCTGTCTCATAGAAGTACATACAAACTGCAGTTGAGTGATGATATCCTAGATGGCGCTGTACACAATCTGTGTCGTCATCACCATTTATCGTCTCATTTCCTGGATGGCGTTGGTCCAATAGAAGTGTGTGCAATAGTGCGCTTGTGTGAATCGCCACTAGATGGCGGTGGAAGTGCCACTACTCTCCGATCAGCCGCTGCGCGGGCTGTGCCTGGGTTGCGGAGAACGAGTGCCTCTCTCAGTCTCCTGGATCGTCGCCGTACGTGTCGGATTGTTGGCGGGCGAAGCGAGCGCCACGGCGAAGCGAGCGCGGGGCCTGGCAGACCTTGATGGTGCTCGTGCGCGGGAAGCGGCGCCAGCGGTCTCACATTCAAGGAGCCGACGCGCGGTTCGAGTGGGAATTTCTCGCTCATTCGTTTGGCCACAGTTGCGACGTGTGTGATCGACTTTGGTTCGATAATAACCTCACTAGGGCTGGGCAAAGATACTTTGAAATTGTATCGCGATACGATACAAGATACTCAGGCAAAAAGTATTGGAGATACAGATACAAGATACTGCCGCACTAATTGTATCCGATACGATACTTGGCAATTGTATCTTAAGATACTGCGATACATTCTCAAATTTGTTATTCAGCAAACGCCTATACACAAAGATGTCTCCTTGAAAATTTCGGAACTGTGACCTATTTAGTTTCACTTGCATGAAATGTCTGTTAGTATCTCAAAAGTTTTGCCCTTCTTGCTCAAAATACATTAGTTTCCTTCCAAAACAACTTATTGGAGCTTGTTTTAGCTTGTTCACAGGACAACTGTTTATACACTTCGCTGACAGCGGTTCTTGCTTGTCATTTTTGTAATTGATGGTAGTCGCTGCTCAACTTGCCGACCAGCTAGCGGGTTGCCATGTCATCACAATAACGTCAATAAGAAACCTTCGCACGACGGCGCAAATACCGGTGTGTACTTTTACCTTGTTCGTAAAAGACAGTTTGCACAATACCGTATATCCGGACAGGTGTACAGCAGCAACAACTCTAATAGCGACTTTTTTTCTTCCTGGAGGGGGGGGGGGGTGGCGCGGGGAACGCATGGTGTATACGGGGCTTGCGACCGTTCACTAGCGGCCCGGCCGGCACACATGACCGTCTCCGTTCTATTTGTTTTTGTTTTCTAAATAACTATGTTAGTGAGCTACACAGACATGACTGGTCTCAAGCATTTCTTTCGTGAGGAACACGTGGTCACCATGTGCTGAAACATAACCGTGCAACAAAAACTCTGTATTTTAATCCGCGTCCAGATTTCACTCGTTATGTACATCCGTATCGTTGTTTCTGGAATCCGGACTCAAAATCCCCTTCAGAAATGACCTATATATGAGATACGTAAAAGCCCTCCTTTTTTCGCTACTGCGGCCCGCCGGCTAAGCTGAGTTTGAGACCCCTGTTGTATATGTAGATGACGTAAACCTGTAATGAATTCCCATGTTCTACTTAGCTGCTGGCGTAAGGGATTCTTTGTTGATATACTCACTAACGTGCAATTTTTAACAATTATTCTTGAACGAGAGAACATGTGCAACACAGAAATGTCTCAGACGTATTGCGTAGCTGCACGAAGCATCGCAGGACACCGCCGCTATTCGCGCTATTGCCGCTTATAGCTCCCTTTACGTAGCGATTAGTGATAAGAGAAATATTTAAGAAGGCCTAAAACCGGAAAACAAATATAAGTAAAATAGAGAGGTGGTTGTTTATCAAACATTCACATTGAATGAGTACAGAAACACGATACAGACGGCGCCCTTAACAGCTATGATCACGAAGTATCGTCAACTTACCTGCTGAGACCAGGCCCGTAGCCAAAAATTTTTTCGGGGGGGGGGGGGGGGAGGCACTTGCTGAAAACCTTGACTATTTGAGAAAAACACCTATTTTCATTATTTATTTTTGGTATAACCACCTACTTCATCCAAAATTTCGGGGGTGGGAGTGGCCCGGGCCACTCCCCCCCCCAACCGAGCCCTTAGCCGCCCCCCCCCCCCCCCCCCCCCGGCTAAGAACTTGGTTAAGACAATGTGAAATTCAGTGCCTACGGAAAATTGCCTGAAACGGCTCGTTGGGACGCTCATGAGTAAAACGGAGCATTCAGTAAAACAACGTTTCTCGAATCCCCTTCCTAACATCTTTAAGATGGCTCTTCCATTTTTGTAATGCAAACTCAATTTCGATATTTTCTTAAGCGGTAAGTAGAATATTTTGTACTGTATACTCAAGGCCAGCCCACATAATAATATATTTGTTTTCAAAATCGCCTTGGCAACGTGTAAATGTGTAAATAGTAGTAGAAATAAAGCAGACAGAAGAATAAAGCAGCAATGTTTTTTTGGGGAGCGCGTTACAAAAGACATACTGCAGTGACCAGACCGCAAAAACAGTGCAGAGACCTAGGTAATGTATCTGACGCAAAATTACAGCTAAGAAAGCACTTGTGCCTTGTGCTAATAATCAAATTATGATTTCATAAATTCTTTGAATAAATGCAGATGGAAGTGAAAAATACCGTACGCCAAGATATTGTCTGTTAGGTAAACGCTTGTTCTATTAGATCTAGCATCAGTACCTGTGGTGCTAAAGTTGTTAGAATCTTATTTGCATATAAGTTAATTCATTGCATGCAAGTCAAACTTATATCCTCGAGATCTTTTAAATCGCTAACATGTAAAATCCACGCGACGCAAAGCAACCCCATTCTTGCACGCATCACATTTCGTTACGGATCAAGACGCAAAAGAATCTGCAATAACGACACTGTAACAACATCAGAATTTGCGCGATAGACGCCGCACGCAGTGGAGTACGCGGCGCAGGACAGTGGTTATGAGCAAGTGTAGCGGCATTGGAGCAACTAAAAAGAAAAGGAATCGAGAAAACAAAAGGTACGTGGGCTGGGCGTAGACGTCCGCGTGCTTGTCTTCCTGATCTACCCTCACTGGACGACTCTGGCGTAAAAATAATGTCAGTGCCCTTAGACTTATTCAGATCGCTTAGTGGCACCAGTACCAGCTTGAGAAGCGGAGTTTTGCCAGCGATTGTTGTTCCGCACGGCTGTGTTGCGATAGGAGTATCTTGTATCTTAAAATACACGATACATTATCGAATGTATCGGAAATACAGATACAGATACTCGTCTTTCGAGACGTATCGCGATACAGATACAAGATACCCAAAGCGTATCTAAGATAGTATCTAAGATACATGTATCTTCGATACTGCCCAGCACTGAACCTCACCGCGGTTTCTGGCATCAGGAACGAGATCTTCACTGTGCCTCACGTGTTTGCATGATGATTTTATCAGGAGAACTTCTCGGAGGATTAAAGGTATCACCCATAACCTCCGGAGCTTCGCCCACCTCACCATCATTCATCTCGTCGATATGCTGTAATTTTTATTGAGGAAAAACGTATTTAAAACACGGTTGCACCAGATAAAACCAGACAAGTCGACATAAACAGATTACAAAAAAAAAAATGAAGATGGCTGACCCCTCTGTCATAGGAATCGGTATAACACGAAAGTGAAACGTGTCGCCACAGAAGTAGTTGATTGTTTATAGTGCATTGGTATACAAGAGCTTGTACAATGTGTACTATTGTTTATAAGATATAGCACCGCTTGATGTACACGCACTCACGTTGACGCCTAGTGGCACATATCCGTACCGCCTGCTAACGCCCGTGATCATGATTTAACCCTTGTGGTAGCTGAAGTTCTTAACATATACGTGTCACCGCATATGCTGAATCCCGCGCAAAGATGGCATCAACAAGTACCTAGTAAACACTGATACTCGATATACACTCCTTCAAAGCGTCGTGAAACGCGAAGAGAAATGCTACGCGCGTCGTGTCTTCCCTCTAGCTTGGCCGTTAATTTTCACAGAGCGAACGGGGAACACGGCAAGACAGCGAATCGAGTGTCGGAGAGCTATTTTTCGAAATGGATGGATACAATGGGCGAGGCTTGGGCTTAAGCTACCACCTCGCAGTGTGTTAAACGTTGACGAAATCGCACTTCTGTTGGAAACGCGCCGAATGAGATGGTCGTAGGAACGGCGCGTCTTCTTTTTCGAGCATGGTGGCACACATGTCACCGCCCCGTTATAAAGGGGACGCTCATAACATCCATCCACCCATCCACCCATCCATCCATCCATCCATCCATCCATCCATCCAAGAGCACTGTGAGAGGAAAGTATGAAAGATAAAAGGCGCGTTCATGTACTCTCTTTTATGTGGTTGGCGGTAGCTGAGTGTGCTAAACGCCCGCCAGCCATCGTCGCCGACCGAGAGGTCATGGGTTCGACGGACAACGGAACTTTTTCTTATAGTTTTTTTGCTTTGCCATCTGATGCCGTTCATTTTGCTGACGTATTTCCGTGACGGAAATACGTCATGAAAGACTTGGTGGACCACGGCATGAAACACTTGCGTGTTAAAACATCTGCTCAGCACGATTATTTCACGTGTCGTTCTAAAAAGGCTACCTCACCCTCTTATAGAATCATGGATAGATGACTAATGCAACTTGGCCCCTCCCCTCGACATGTACGGCCTCTGTAATCTCCCTCTGTGTGGAGCCCTTGTGCCAGTGCATTACTGTTGTTTGCCCAAAGAGAGGCTTGCAACTACCTTCCTTGCACTCCTTGCAGTGCAACGCCAGATGCATAAAAGGCCTGCCTATCAAAGCACTGTTGTACTCCCGAAGGCGTACATCAAGGCACCGTACGGTTTGCCCAATATACGCCTTCCCGCATGACAACCGTATTCGGTACACAAGGAGCAAATTGCTTCACGTGCTTGATGCTACATCCTCTCGCACCGCTCAGGTATGTCTGTTCGCTTGCTAAGCGCGGAGCACATGTGGCGTACTTTCTTGTGGCCTACCTCGAAGCCACTCGCTTAATTCCGTGAGAAAGCCAGTGGACATACGGGATTGTTGCCACTCTTTTTCTTTCCCGCGAAATATTCTTCGATAGAAGTAATTCAGGCTGTTGGTTCACGGGCGGTTCTATTTTTGGCAAGTTGCCGCTATGGCATTATCAGGCAAATTAGCCTCTTTTAGACTTTTTACCTGCGTGGAAAAACTAGTGTCCACAAGGTGCTGGCATGACCAGTCCAAAGAAGATCTTAAGCAAGTTAACGCGATGCCATTCTTCACCATCCGGGAGTGTCCTGAGCTGTAATCAAGAAGCGGCTTCGCGTTCCTAGGGGAATACATCCAACACACACGCTTTTGCTGTTAAAGTATGTTAAAGCCGAAAAAAAAATCAAATTATTAGTTTTCAGTCTAAGCAGTTCAGTAAAACAAGACTGTTTTGTGAAGCAGGACTTACTGTACTTATGACAAGCAGATCGTGCGTAAACGTATAAAAACAACATGAGACACACGAAAGTATGCGGCGCATCGCGCACACGCCGAACGATTAAAAGAAAAAAAAAAACAAACGCCACAGACGTTGTTGAACAAATAAAACAAAACAGTGAACGTTACTCGTGTATTGCTCGCATCAATCGTAGGTACAAGTAATCGCACGCGACTGGCCGAGGTCGGGTAGTGCTGGATTGTCTGAGGCTGAGCGCGAAAGGATGCGAATACTGGAAGCGCGGAGGGCGCCCGCACTCCGCAGTACGGACTCACGACGTAACTCGGCGTGTGCATGCACGCGCGCTGGACCACATGGTTAAGGAGAAATTTTCTCCGCTGGCGCTTGTCGCAAGACAGCGCGACGGGTGAAGCGTCCGTAAAGCCCCTTGATCATGAGGAAGTACCGCTATTCATTGTGCTCTGATAGTTGGGCGAGTTGGTAAGGGATCATGATCATGAAACTGCGCAACAAAAGCACACGTAACACAGACGAAGAAGATGTTTGTCTCCGTGTCATCTTCTTTGTCTGTGTTGCGTGTCCTTTCGTTGCGCGGTTTCATAATCATTGTACTCGCCGCCGCTCGCGCGCCCTCCATCTCCCTCCTCACCCCTTTCGCGTCCTCGCGTTCTCCGCCACTTTTTCTGCGCGACGATCGGTCCTTCGCGGTTGCCCTTAGAAACGCGTGGAATCGCGTTTGGCTGGTATTTTTGTTTTTCGCTCGAGCCTTTTCGCGCGGCTCCGCGTAGCGAACGTTGCGCGCGCTTTGTGCGTTTTTTTTTTGCGCTCTGTGCTGGCGCTATGCCGTGCTGTCTATTTATTTTTTATTTTATTTACAAAATACTGCAGGCCATGTGGCCCATGCAGGAGGGACAGGGTACAACATAAATACACGTACAATGCACAATTTAGTATCATAAACAAGTCAGGTAAAGATAAAAACAACTCTAAATAAAAAATAATTAGGAAATAGTGAGGAAGTAATTCTGTATTGATTCAGTCGAGTCGAGATGATCAAAAGGTATCAGGTTCCATTCTTTTATGGTGCGGGGAAAAAAAAATATTTAAAGAGTTTAGATCTGGCAACATAAGAGGAGAGTGTGAGGGAATGGGAATGACGGGTTTTTCTAGTCTCAGAAAGGGTTATGTAAGGACTGGGATCTATAAAAAATTTACGATTTAACAAAGAATGGAGGAACTTCAGTCGGGATATTTTACGCCTCATTTGAAGTGTGTGAAAACCGTTAGAACGTATAAGATCAGTTACAGAATCCTCGCGGCTGTATTTAGAAAAAATGAATCGCATGGCTTTTCTGTGTATTCTTTCAAGAGTATTAATATTGGTTTTGGTGAAAGAATCCCAAATAATGCAGGCGTATTCTAATTTGGGTCTGATAAAAGTGGTATAGGCTAAAGTTTTCACGTCAGGGGATGCATGTTTAAGCTTGTGACGAAGTAGACATAATTTTCTGAAAGCTGAAGAGGTGGTGTTAGAAATGTGGGTGCTCCAGTTGAGGTTGTTAGTAATGGTAACTCCAAGATATTTGTACTCGTTAACTTCAATCAAAGGGTCTTGGCCAATGGAGTATGAAAACTTCAGGGGTACTGCTTTTTTAGTTAAACGCAGGAGCACAGACTTAGAAGAGTTTACTTTCATGCCCCATTTATTGCTCCACTTAAAAATACTGTTTAAGGCTGCACTAAGCAAAAATTGGTCTTCAACTGTATTAATTTCGTTAAAAATAACGCAGTCGTCTGCGAAAAGACGAATATTTACTGGGGCTTGTATGACATCTACTATGTCGTTGCAATAAATAAGGAATAATAGCGGGCCAAGTACACTTCCCTGAGGGACGCTAGAGGTTACCGAGAAAGAATCAGATTGCTGTCCGTCTATCACAACACGCTGTTTTCGATGCATTAAATAAGCAGATATCCATGATAGGATGAAGCCAGGAAAACCAAAATTAATTTGCAGATTAATTTGTCATGAGGAACTACATCAAAGGCCTTTTGAAAATCTAGAAATATAACGTCCATTTGGCCACCTCTGCCAAGAACAGAAGCGAAAGAATGTATGACCGTACTCAATTGGGTGATTGTCGAAAGACCCTTTCTGAAGCCATGTTGAAAGGGAGTTAGAATGTCATGCTCATTTAAGAAGTTATTAATGTAGTCCGCAACGATATGCTCAATTATTTTGCAAGAAGATGATAAAATAGAAATCGGACGGTAATTTAGGACTGAAGATGGGTCGCCCTTTTTTAAGATCGGTACAATGCGTGCAATTTTCCAATCAGGTGGAAGTATCGCGGATTCTAGAGAGGCCTGAAAGATTACGCCGAGAAATTTACTTAGTGGTTCAGCGTAACGCCGGAGGAAGGAGTTTGGAATGCTATCAGGACCGACGGAAGATTTCGTCTTCAATCGTAGAAGCATGTTAAGCACACCTTGTTGAGAAATATTGATATCCGAAGAGCAGGACCGTGAAATTTGAAAAGAAGGCTGAGTAGGCGGGGAGAAGACACTGTGAAATTGGGCATTTAAAAGGTTAGCAATGCTTTTGGGGTCGGTTATTGCGGTACCGTCGTGGGTAATGCTCGTTATCGATTTGTTTTGCTCCTTAATAAAGTTCCAAAACTTCTGTGGATCTTCCCTTATAAAATTAGTTAAAGTGTTGCTGAAATAAAACTTCTTTGCTTCTGTGATAGATTCTGACAGAGCCATACGAACATTGGTTAAATTAACGGCAGCAGCTCCTTTTTTTTCGTAATCGTTTGGCTTTACGTTTTAACTGAATGGTACGCCTGTTCATCCAAGGTGTGTGTTTAGTTGGCTTTACACGTTTGTTCGGTATGAACTGATCAATGCAGAATAAGCACATGACTTTAAACTTGGTCCAAAGCTCAAGGACGTCACTCGCGCGAAATTCACAAAAGCAAGATTCAAGATATTCTGTTATACTGATATCGGTTGCCCGTGCAAAATCTTTCACAATCACAGGTGGATGCGTGTCAGGCGTATGTTTAACATTCAACGAAAAGTATACAGCAACAATATCATGGTCAGATAGGCCAGGCTCGACAGATACATGGTAATTAGAAAAGGAACGATCAAGAAAGACGAGATCAAGGAGCGAGCCGAGACCGGTTCCATGTCTGGTAGGCTCGCGAACTACTTGTATAAGATTGTGGCCAAGCATCATATCAAAAAGAACGTTTGCGTCACGTACAGAACCGGCACCCGATTTAATACGGTCCCAATCAATGCCTGGTAGGTTGAAATCACCAACCACCAGAAGTTTACTTTTATTGAATTGTGAAATGTGGTCACTAATTTTTAATAAATAATCAGGGGCTGAGTCAGGTGGCCTGTAAACGGCACATAAAACGAAGACATGACCATAAATGTTTAGTTTAACACAGAGGCTTTCAGTATCCTTCGATTGGATCAACGAAATTACCTGAACAGACGACTTCGCAACAATGGCCACACCACCACCCCTAGAAGTTCTATCTCGTCGAATTATTTTGTAGCCAGGTGGGATTAAGTCCTTGTCGCTAACTTCATCGTGTAGCCAGGTTTCCGTTAAAACCACAACATGTGGGGAGTGCGACAAAAGAACCGATTCCAATTGATTAGTTTTATTCACTATACTGCGTGCGTTAATGTTCAGTAATCTAACAAGCCTTTCCTTGGCTTGTCAAGTAGAATGTACATTGGCACGAGAACCAGAAGTTATCTCACGTTGGTTTGTTGTTTCATTCCAGATGAATACATCATTATCAATCCTTAGCTTATCGT
Source organism: Rhipicephalus sanguineus (assembly GCF_013339695.2). Taxonomy (NCBI): domain Eukaryota; kingdom Metazoa; phylum Arthropoda; class Arachnida; order Ixodida; family Ixodidae; genus Rhipicephalus; species Rhipicephalus sanguineus. The sequence continues at coordinate 34,583,337 of NC_051176.1, forward strand.
GCTGAAGTGAAACTTTCTTTCCGAGCGACTTATCATGCTTCGCACTTTCCCATAATATCTTACGTTTCTTCAAAGTGACTTGGGAATAGTCATTCTGAACAAAAATGTTTGATCCCTTCAGCTTTGAAACATTCTTAAATATCGCTACTTTTTCGTTATAATCCTGTAGAAACATTATTACTGGTCTTTTAGATCCAGTCCTTCCAAGTCTGTGAATACGGACAATAGAGATGCACTTAACACCTAGCCTATCTTCGAGTGTTTCAGTAATAACTTTACGCTTCAGATCACTTTCTGTCTCGTTTGGCTCTTCTAGGATACCATGAATAACTACGTTCGAGCGCCTACTTCTGTCTTCGATATCGATGAGTTTGCTAGCGTGATTTTTCACAGACTCCTGGAACGTTTTTACTGAGTTTTCAAGACAGCCTAAGCCAGCCGTATTAGATTTGAGATCCGAGACCTGGACCTGAAGCTGTTTAAACAACTCTCTCGTCTCAGTTATCATATTTTCTGTTTTAGTTTTCAAGTCGGCTAATTCATTTTGTAGCAGATTCTGATTTTCAAGAATTTTGTGCAATAATTCAGCTTTAGTGGGTCCCGGATTTTCTTCAACATCACCACTAAGTAAGAGTTTTAGTGCACAAAAACACTCATAACAAATTTCACAACAATGTCGTGGGCACGGCAGGACTAGCAAGAAACGACAGTCGCTAGTAAACGTAGAAGAGCTAGAACTAACCTGCAAAAAGCAGAAGAACGGCTTGGTGAGCGACATGCTTCGGCCAGGCCCACCGTGCCCACTGAAGATAAACTGATGCACTGATTCTTTTATGCGGGTGACGCCAGATGACGTCACGAATCCAGGGGGCGTTGTAGCTTTCTTGAGATGGGTGGCGATTTCCGTTGGTTTAACATTGTTCCATGTCGGTGCCTCAAAATGGTCCTTTAGCTGATGAAGGGATGCCGGTATTTCACCATGTGGTAGGCGATGAACCGACGGCCCAGTGACCCAGAGAAGCAAGCACTGCAAAAAGCAGAAGAACGGCTTGGTGAGCGACATGCTTCGGCCAGGCCCACCGTGCCCACTGTTGCGCCTACAACTGCAAAAACCAGCACACAAATGGTTGTGCACTTCTTTTGATACCGCAAGGTAAGCGTGATGGCTTGCGCAAGAAGCAGTGGCTGCACAACATCGGCCGAAAGAACTTTGTTTCGACAGTGAATAACGTTCTTTGCTAGGTCAGGCGCCTTTCCTATCGCTTGTGCCAAATCATTGCAGAATGCGGCGCTTTAAATATTCTTCTAGCTGCTCATAAACATTCTTTTTTTTTTTCTCGGCTATTTTTGCGTTGCATAAAATGTGGTGGTTCTCAATATGCTGATTATTCTGCTGAGGCTCCATCACTTCTCATGTCGGCAACTGTTACTTGGTCTGAAATGCACAACTGCGGAATCTGCTTTCCGCTGCGAACAATTACGTGCGATGACACAGCCTCTCGATCGCTCTTGTCGTGATTTTAGGATCCGCTTAACGTGAATATTTGGTGACAAAAAAAAAACAAACAAACGAATTACCCTTACTGGCGCTGGTTTCCAAATGAGGTTTGCTTTTTTCGGAGGGGGGGGGGGGGGGGGGTTACACACAAAAATAATGACAGAAATGCGACCCGGCGCAAGAAAAAAAACAAACAAAATTTACACAATCTCCCGCTAAAGGGGACCATGAGGCGAGGTGAAGCCGGACCACATGCACGATCGCGTTCCGTTGGCGTTCGTTGGGCATGCTACCGACCTCGCGTCGTGGAACGCGAAGAGGAACGCTACGTGCGTCGTGTCTTCCCTCTAGCCTGGCCGTTAATTCTCACAGGGCGAGCGGGGAACGCGGTCGACAGGCGCGCGAGAGGGGGCAGCGTAGGAGAGGAGAGAAAGGGGGAGGGGGAGCGTAAAAGAGGAGGGGAGGAGGATGCGCATGCGCAGAAAGGGCGGTCACGCCGCACACCACCACCGGATTGAACTCGGCCATAAGATGCTTCGCATCTAAAAACCATACTCAGGCGCATGAAACATGAGGCAAGCTGCCCAAACACGTGGTCACACACAAGAAATACACGAGAAAGCACACGAAATTGCTGTTAGTTTGTGGGCTGATGCTGACGCTTCCTTGCTCCAACGCACTAACTGACGGGACTGTTGCTTCCATCACACTTCATCGGAAGCATCAACGGAGTCAAGCGGAGTCAACCGAAGCAAGCGCTGCACTGAACGCGCGCAGCAATCTACCCGCTTTATAATCACTCTTGAAGGAGAGGAGACTAGAGGAGGAGAGTATCGCATGCGCCGCGAGCAGAAGCGAGAATGCAGGAGAAGCGCAAGGAGGTGGTAGGAGAAAAGTGGAGAGAGCAACGCGCAGATGTTGGAGAGAGGGAAGGAGGAGACTTGCGCATGCGAAGTGTGAGTGCGGACGCCGACGCCGCGGGACATGCCGCCGCCATAAGATGCTTCGCATCTAAAACAAGGAGAAACACAAAAACAATAACATATTGACAGCGAAAGTGATGAAAGTGAGCCGTTATCTAGCAGGCAGCGGCCGAAATGGCTGGTCTTTGTCACGTTTGCATTAACGCCCTGTCCATTCACTAATAAGAATCTAGATTATCTCTTCTACCGGCGTCACAAGGGCAATTTTTATCGGCATCAGTGTCAATTCCCATCGAATTTCTTGATCGCGATCAACAATCATCGCTACTATACGGTACAAACTAATCCGGATCGAGTTTAGCGCAAACGTACGTAAGTCAAATCATCGCCATCTGGAAGCCAGATGTCGATGAGTGTATCGCGATGGTCTTGATCCCTATGGAAACCGATCGCCCTTAATGTGACGATGTAGCAGTACCTGATCCGGATCGAGCCTAATCGGGATCGGCCCTGACCGCGACCAAGAGTGCCCGCGTGACACCCGTATTCATTACGGCGTTGTTTGCTATATGACGATTCCCCTGATGAATGCCTATGCTTAACGCAAGGGCTCAGCAGTTGACCCTATTAAGCTGTATACTTTGAATAGACCTTCGAAAACAGCGCTTGTCTGCGCTACGGGATACCACGTCTACGAATGCTCACTGCATGTAGACTGTTATTTTCTATGTGCTTTTGCAGCGTTAGCTGCACTGGCCGAGGTTGAGCAGTTTCGCGTGTCTTCTGGAGAGCCGTGCTGCGCAAGCGGAGGAGCGGTGACGTCACACAGCGCACAGCTGGCGCGCCGGAGCCGCCGCGCGCACCTCGCAGGTCTGCGCATTTCAGCGCAGTGACGTCATAGTCGCGGCAGACGCACTGGCGCCGGCCCGTGCCTAGCTGTGCGCCTCAGTTGCGCAGTAGCCAAGTCTGACGCTGCGCCGGGTGTTGGGGCGATAGAGACGGCAGCGTGTTACTACACTGACCACCGAGCCGTCTTTGTGGCAATTGGGCCCGAGGCCCACCAATGGAGACGCCGGCGCCACTGTCGGCATGACGTGCTTGGCAGGATCACGTGGTCTCAGCGTCCGCGTCGGCTGCTTGTGGAGCGCTGCCGCGTGCTTTGAAAACGAGTTTGAAGTTCCACCTGAGCTGCGGTCTGTTCCTGTGCGGAGGTTTTCTCGCATTTTGAACGCAATTGAACCCATTGTAATAGGAGTCGCTGCCTCCGAAGGCCACGAACATGCTGCTCTAATGCTCGGTGCTGCAGCGCCGGACGTACGCAACGGAGCCTGGTGTCAGTCTGCACCAGTACCCGTGGGACAAGAAATTGCGTAGCGTGGGTTGTGAAGCTAAGAGCCGGCAAGCAGCCATCGGCTACGATTCGTGTGTGCAACAAGCACTTCCGAGACGAAGACTTTCGCTGCTACGTCGGGGCTGCGATGTTCGGTGAGTAGCAGAAAGCGTGCACTGAGACGATCGTTCGCGCGCGCTTCCCGCCGGCTAATTGGGCTTATCTCCCGCGGGATGGAAAAGGCGCGAGCTTTTAGCAGGTGCGATACCATGTCAGAACCTTCCTGTGCGCCCTCTTGATCGTCGGCGCCGTGCTCAGCATCCACAATATCGGCTACAGATACCCAAGTCATTGTTTCGATATGTGGGATTTAAAAACTCGCAGGGTCCCTTATGCATTCCCCTAAGATGACTGGAAGGCGAAAGCCAGCTTCTTGTCAGTCGATGTATTGATTCTTCCCTGCCCCCCCCCCCCCCTCCGAAAGCTTTCTTCACCCAACCGCGGTTTTGCACTGCCTCCGTGATCAGTGGGCCCATCACGGAGGCTGTGCAAAGCGACCATGTACTGTGAATACGTCCTCATGTCACATCACGTTATGTGGCGTCATAATGGCGTCACAAACATTTGGCAATCTCTGACGTCATGATGACGTCATCGTGTAAAGATTTTTTGCATCACTCGTGTTGACGCCGCCGACGCGGGGCGCCTACGCCGACGGTCAATATTCCCGTAAGTCTTTCGCCTTCATAAGCTACACGACGTTTGCTGGTGGATGTAAATTCTGAGCGAGTCGAATGCTGCGGCTGATGCGTGCTGCCTTGATGTTGGCAATAACATTCTTTCAGTCAAGCTTGCATTCTCGTGACGCAAACACTACGTGCTTTTTATAGTACGTAGTGTTTGGCCAAATTTATTTGTGCCACTCTCAAACTCAAGTTCGGCCTCTCCAACCCCACGTACATTCTTGGAGCCTTACTTATTTATGTGGGAAAGATGCCGCGCTGTTGGCGTTAGGCACGACATGCTGCCGAAATTGCTGGGCAACCCGCCAAATAATGCTGCGCGTTAAAATTTTGCAGTTTACTCTTCAGGCGTTGTTACCATGCTTTGCGGCTGCAGGTTGCTGCAATAATTTCCCTTTCTTTCACCGCTATTTCAAGTTGATGTGGGTCCTTGTTCACCGACGACGTTTGCAGAACAAGTCCGGCGAACGTTACAGTATTTTTTTTTTTTAGTTGGTGTTGCATGTTACTACATGCTTGGCCTCGTAGACCGCTTCTCCTTCCACCAGCAGTGTCGAAGTGGTGAAGCTTTAACTATGAATTTGCTGATGGCAGAGAGTGGCAGGTTCACTGCAATACAAAGGGAACCATAATTAGGGAGCATTAAAAAGGCGTCGCATTTGCTCACGCTTTGTGTGAGCTCCAAACGAAACGAACGCACTGATATAAGAAACATAAGCAGCGGCAATTGCTCTCCGAGCAGGCCGATCAATATGCAGTGCGAGGCAACTTGTCAAATGACATTGAAATGTACACGAATTTAGACCGAAAAACTAAAATTGGGGGACCCTTAAGCTTCGTCTTTAAGAGTTTAACGCGTTAGCGAAATCTGGCCCCTAGTGCGCACTTCAACCACTAAGTGCATACTTATTAATATGTGTTGTTACACACACACACGCACGAGCGCGCGCGCACGATGTATCTATAATAATGGTACAGGGTTTCGATCTAAAGCACTTCCCTGTGCTAGGGTCGAGACATGTTTCTCACAATGCCTCACAGATGGCAGCACATTATCTAATGTTTGCTGTTTGCTTGATATGTTTTCCGCTAGATGGACATAGTTTTCCATTTTTGGAGCTGTTTACAAGTTTCTGTGTGTTTTTAGCGGCGATGGGTGCACTATCCCGGAATTTTTCGAAGCATGGCGTCGTGGAAGAAACGTAGTTTGATGGCCTCGCCAATGCACCACAAATCGCCGATTGGGTCCATTTTCGTCGTAACACCTGCCGAACAAAATGCGTTAAGGAGACTCCTTCCACTACATGGAATTTATGTGGTGTAATTTTCCGAAGGAGTTGCAAGTAACATCGTGGCTTTGTGGTAAGACACCTGCTTGCCACGTAAACGGCCCGGCTTCGATCCTCAATGGGACCGAAGATTTTTGTTTATTTGCATCTTTCTCGATTTCTCGATCACAAGCGACGCCGTCACCGACGCTGACGGCGGAGCTTTTGCGAAACGAGCTCTCTAACGCTATCGCGTTATAATTGAATCGTCGGGACGGCACATCACAAGTAACCTTAGGCACGCCTAAGTCGTAGTTGTAACGAAATTATTATTGGAAGTGCTCTGATAGCGTCCGCGCAACAATAGTTGTTTGTGCACGTACTCACAAATTCTCATATTTTGCGGCCTCCGGAAATTTCGACCACTTGGGGTTCTTTAACGTGAATCTAAATTTAAGTACATGGGCGTCTAGCATTTTCGCCTTCTTTGAAAATACGATGGGTATTATCAAGATACCACGGCCAAAGGCGCGACTGCGTTGCAGAAAACGTCATTTTAGAACGTTTTTTTCTTCACGCCAAAACATGATATGATGGCAGGCTCAAATGAAAGCTATGTCTTCGTACTACTTACATCTCCGGACGATTTGCAGGTTTCCGTCTAGTCCTGAAAATGAAGGCGACATTTCAGTAGCTTGACGTGGCAATCCCATATTTGACCAACTTGGAATGTTCGGACCTGAAAACCAGGATTAGCTTCACAGACCTCGGAGAATGCATCCAGCCGGTATGCTCATGCTCTGTTGCGATACTCAGGTCCGGGAACTGCAGCCTTCCCTAGGAACTTGGGAAGTGAAGCTCAAACTACAACCCTTCTCCTTGAATACCGTGAGCACATTCTCTCTAGTATTGGCGCTTCCATTCCCCTCAACGAAGACAATATAATCGTCCTCATAATGCATTATCTTCAGATGGGGTCGTGCTATATATATATATATATATATATATATATATATATATATATATATATATATATATATATATATGTGTGTGTGTGTGTGTGTGTGTGTGTGTGTGTGTGTGTGTGTTTCTGACAATAAACTCGCAGTTGTTAGTCTGTGCTTGTCTCGTGGTATTTCCTTCATGTCCCTGTTTTTTTTGCGCAAATGCCATTCACAATGACTTTCTACGAACTTTTGGACGTTGCGCCTCTAGGATTTTTTATCGCCAAAAAATGATTCTGTGCCACTGAAAACGCGGGAGCATCCAGCAGTGGCCGCTAGGAGCGCTGATCATCCAATGTCCCTAAAAGCTGGATCTGGTGAAGAAATGCTCGTCGTCAATATGGTTGTTTTCAACATCTTTGTTAAAAGCAATCAGCAGAATTTTCTCCGCTGAGAGCCTTCGACTTCTCCGCGTCACCATGTTTACAATTAGAGAGACGTCTGGGCTCGGAGAACATTTTGCTCTCAGAACTGCAAACAAGAAATTCGCTTGCAGTGTGATGCCGCCTATCAACAAACGTACAAAAACAAGCGGCGCAGCGCTGGCTATGAAAGCGACGCACAGATGAAGGACAACGTTGACAGCGTTCACTCCGCGATAGCCGTGGAGCGAACGCAGCCTCTAGTGACTGAATGGTGGCCCGCACAATCCATAACAGCGTTTTTCTGACAAAGGATAGAGCACCTATTTTAAAGCATCACCTATTGATTTCGAGGAAAAACATTTAGACGTCTAAGCACCACCAGAAGAAAGACAAAACACAAATGTTTTAGGTGTCTAGGTTTTTATCCTCAAAGTTACGTACCAACGTTTTTATCCTCAAAGTTACGTACCAAGTTACACCAATTTGGTATGGCTCAGTTACAAAAGAGGACATCGGGAGCTCGCGCGACTCTTCGAATCCAATGTTACGGGATTCATGCACTACAGAAACACCGACGGATACTTTATACAAGCGAAATAGCGTGAATTTCAGCTGAAAAGGTCAGAAAATAACGTTTCAGTAACCTATTTGGCTACAGAAATCCTCGCGAAGGTGAAATGTGTACGCTGTGGGCTATCCTTGGCAGCGCGACTTGCCCAGGGTGCTTCACCACGTGTTGTCACGAAAACTTCACGTCTCGCAAGAAATAATGATATTTATCACTTCACGGAGGGCCTGGTTTGTTTGCGGAAGCAGGAAACATGCAAAGGCGTAGTGTTTCTTTCCTGTCAACGCGTTAACCATCAGGCAAGCACAGCCGAACAAGGAAGCAGCTGCCAGTTTGTCGTCTGCTCAACCTCCTCCAGGAGGTTATCCTGAAATCCACTTGGTGGCGTCACTGTATATGGACATTGCGAATACAGTGCTACAATCTGCGTTCAAAAACAGTGGGAGCACTGAAGTCTATTGAGAATCACTGATGACGACTTTGGTAATAGGATCACCAAAGTCGCAACCAGTCATTCTCAATATATTTCAGTGCTCCTGATGTTTTTGGACGCAGAAACAGGCAGCTTCCCACACCCCTTCTTATACGGTAGATTTTTTCCGCAACAGAGAGCACCTAGGTGCAAACACTGCTCAGCTATGGCCACTCTCATACACGAGGCGTCGGCTTACACGCACTACAATTCAGACAACACAAACACCCCAGAAGTCCCTCCTGCGTGCCTCCGAGCCAGGAGCCCAACGCTGGCTCATCCAGCGCACGGTGGAGGCAGCGGCATCCCAAGGGATCCCCACCGACCTCCTGTAAGCCAGCGCAACCGGTCTTCGGACTGGTCCCCTCTTTTGGCGCTAAATAACGAGTTCACGACCGCCACTGAAATCAATTGTTGTTTTGAAACTTCCGGCTAAATAAGTGGGACATTTAAGGCATTTTAGCTTAATGAAGGAACTAAAATAAGCGTTGGTGTTTTCACTGTGAAGAAGCAGTTTGCTGCATTTGGGAGGCTTTGGAGGGCATAGAAGGCTCAGCGTCAATCCTAATTAGGTGGCGGATGCCATCTTTCCTCATTAGAAGCTTTACTCAACCAAGGCAATCTTTTCCCATAGTGTGAGCTCCCGGGATATCAATGCCATCGTAAAGTTCGCTGGAGTGTCTAGCAGCGATGCAGAGCACATCCAGTAGGAGGAAGGAGAAATACCTTCCGAGGAACCAGACACAGTAGCGAAGAAATACTGTGAACAACCGTTTAGAAGTTTCTCCCTTCCATGACCTCTTTTCGTGAACGGCTGATTATTTAGAATAACAGTGAAAAAAACGTTACAGCCATCACTGCTAGCGAATTGGTGCCAATTTAAACAACAGTTTTGCTGAGTTTTTAGCAGAAGCAGGCCTGAAAATAAGTTCTTGTCACGCATCAGTTTGGTGCCTTCTAAAGAATGTAGGAATCCTTCAGCTAATGCGATTGGAGTCAATTGAACGGGTATTCCCAATTATGAAACGGTGCCACGACAAATAAGACAACACCACTGAAAAGACTCAAACATAAGCGCCAAATCTCAACGAAATGTTATGCACAAGCGCAAAGCATAAGTATATGCCGCAGGTGGCTACACAAAATACAACAAAAATTGCGGCAGATCTCACGCATTGTGGGAATCGGTTTCATGCGAAGCAGTCAGCGAGTAGCTGCCTAAGATGCAATTTCTGGATTTTGGCCAAGAGTTACGAGGTGGCTCGACGTGTTTGTGTAAATAGAGTAGTTGTGTTCATAGAGTGGCCTTGCTAGAAACGCCGACTACACTGGCGCCTAAAAAGGTACCTTATGGTCTGACGTCCGCACTCACGTTCGAGTGCAGATAGTTTTATTGCAACGAAGTGCACGCTACAATGCAATGATGTGCATATTATACGTAGCATGCGTTAGAGTATTCCCCCTTAATGAGCAACGCTTGAATATAGCTTCCTGAGTCATAGGAGTGCATGTGTAATGTCTATTACAATGTAATAAAAGCGAGTAGTCAACACTGCGACCACAGTTGATGTTGCCCCGACATGATGGCTGCATAGGGCTTTTTTCCAAAGCAGTTCTATGACCTGGCGTGGCTCTGTGGTAGAGCACCTGACTGCCCCGAAAAACTGGGTTTGATTTCGACTCAAATTCTGATTTTTATTATTTGCATCCATCCGGATTTTAACTCACCAACAGCGCCGCCGAGATCGACACATGATTTCCTGTGACGTGGGCTCCTTGATGCTCTCGCGTTATAATTTTTGATGTATTTTCTCGCCGTCCCTGCTTTGATATAGACTGAATCGCTGGTGGCGCATGCTCACATACCACGGGCCGTGGTATGCGGGCATGTGCCACACGGGACTGGGGAAAGTGTTTCATGATGTACGCGACAGGCATTTCAGGTTATTCACGTCATGACCTGTCAGTCCCATTTTCATACACTAATGCCCTCCTGTGCCAAATTTGGCATGTACCAAGTTAAGGAGGCGACCACGAGAGCAGCCAGACGTAGGCGGCTAGCTAGATAGAAAGATAGATACATATATACAAACGGTGATGAGAACGTCAGTTGCACAAAAGTGCCTATATTTGGCAATAAAATGCTTCACAATTAAAACCAGAAGCCATGTACCAATTCAAGACAATATTTCTTTGATTGCGATAGCAATTCTATGGGCCTCGGAGGCTTCTTGCCGTCGCCGTGGCGCCGGTCCGTATATGAATGGGTATGTACAGGCTGTTTCACACTTAAGGGAAAACTCGGCATGCTCCGAGTTTTCCCTAAATGTGAAACACAGCCTGTACACACACGCACATTATATATATATATATATATATATATATATATATATATATAGCCCACAAAAACACTCCAGAAGAAAATATTTCCCAAGCGCGCCACCCTTGCGCCACGATGCGACGCGTTCATATAATTCCATCAATCCACGACAATTCGTCAGCCTTACTGCTCAGGGGGCTCATAACCGGTGATTGCTCCTATAGCTCTGTGATGACTAGAGACCGGATTTTAGGCAAATGCCTATTTTGTTCCTTGCGCTCCTATCGCGCCATTTCGACACGTGAGCATGAATTAGGGGTCAAGAAGGGCTTTTATAGTGTTTTTATAGTGCCTATAAATGCCTCTTTTTGGCGTCCGTGCCTAAATGCTTACAAATGCCTATAAATGCCTATTTTCAAAATTGGCGCCTACACTCTTAAAAAAAAGAGAGTCAAAAGGGAGTCACGTCTGCTTGACTCTCTTTGTGGCAGCCGATGACCACCTTTTTTTCTAAGGGGAGTCACAATGCTCTGGTCGACGCTCCTGAATGAAATAGATGACTCCCTTGCTCCAAGGGAGTCAGTGATGGTTCTGCATATACAGGGTGGGTTTTTTTTAAAAAGAAAGCTTCACTGGCTGCGACCAAGATACAGTTCGCTGCTTTGGCTTGTGGTATACCGAAAAATTTTGGTTGAGAATATATAACATGGATTCGTAAAATGTGGAATTACGCACGTATTGTGTTATGGCTTCAGTTACGATATTGCTGAAACGGTGCTTCGAAAACGTCTACAAGTAAACAGGGTTCCTAAAAAATCTTGCCCCCAAGCGAAACATTCAGAGTTATGACAACGTTTAACAATGGCAGCGCTGACAAATTTGCGAATCTTCGCACGTTTGCAAGCGAGGTTTGTAGATTCCTACGACAGCATGTATGGCAGAAAACATACATTTATTAGTGAAATGGACGTGCATGGCGTTGAACGCACTGGCGATCGGGAACACATCTAACTCGACGGCCGTAAAAACATGTGCCGCAAAGCTGGCATGATAACCGCGGAGACCGGTTATCAAGGCGACGCTTTACCGCGTCTCCTAAAGAGCGACAATACTACCAGAATTATAGCTCGCGTGGTCATCATTTCTGCCCGCCACAGCTAAACTATATCTTCACGATAATCCGCGCGGGCCACCAAATCGCTCAGCAAACGTTGAGCACAGCTAGGCACGCACACACGGCCTCACCGCACTCTCCCGAGCCCCTAGAGCAGGGGATGCACGTTCACCTGCGCCCCCTCCCACCGTACAGCCCTTACAGACACACACAGGGCACGCTTCGCCTCCTCCACCCTGATATTATTCAATAGAGCTTTAACTATGCATGGATGTGTGTTCTATAGCACAAAAACAAAACCGAAACCATTTAGGCGTTCGTGGAGGCTACTTTAATCCAAAGCCGAAGCCATCAATACGAGACAGCCATTTTGGCGTCGTTCGACGGCATTGTTCGTGATCCGTCTCGTTGTGGTCGTTCTTTAGTCCGCCAGAATAACCTGTGTCGTCAGGCGTGATTGCAAGTGATTGTTTTGCGTGACTTTCTTCGTGCTATGCATTCGTGGCGTAGTATCGTATCGTCGGCTCGCTCTTGCCGTGTCTGGCTGATCGTTTTGCGTGACTTTCCTTCCGTGCTATGGATTCGTGGCGTAGTATCGTGTCGTCGGCTCACGCTTGCCGTGACTGGCTGAAGCAGTGTCACTCAGTGTTTGGGAAAAGCAGCCTCCGGACGGAGAAGTCCCTGCAGTAAGCTTCGTTTCGTCGTGAACTTGCCTGAGCAAGATGGCAGCGCATGACGGATCCCAGTGGCACCGACAGACGAAGCCTGTGGACGACGCTCCTACGGTCGTTATAGATTTCAGGTGAGTTCTGCCGGCTTCTGCCTACAACTCTTTTATTCGCTTCACACGTAGCTTTGCCACTTGTCTTTCTGATGTTCCAGTTGCACGGATTTTGCTATCGTGTTTCAATGGCTTGGCAACGACGAAAACCGCACTGGACTATCCAGTAGCGGGTAAAACGGAGTGGTGCGCGCCAATATCGTGTTTCCTTATTCCATACATGCCAGAAAAACATGAAATTGCGAGTTGAAATCTCGGTTGCAAGTCGAGTGTGGTGATACGTAGAGCAACGTTGCACCGATATATATTTGAAGGGTAAGTAAGATCAGCTGATCAAAATCAATCTAATGCACCCGGCCCGAACATGCCTGATATCCAGATCATGATTTTGGCTCGTGAAACTCTAGAATTTAGTGTTTCTTTCCTTTGCTACCCAGACGTTGAAACACGTTTAATACGTATTTATTCGCTGCATATTCGAACTTCTCGCCGTGTTTGCTTGTTTGTTTGTTTGTGTGTGTGTGTGTGTGTGTGTGTGTGTGTGTGTGTGTGTGTGTGCGCGTGCGTGCGTGCGCGTGCGTGCGCGCGCGTCCGTGCGTGCGTGCGTGCGTAACTGCTATAAAACTTTGATGCAATAGCTTTTGTAGCACGGTTTCATTTAATTGAAACAGTGGTGACTTGATCTTATGATGCTAAAAATTATCATGCAACAAAGGTAAATGTGAGTTCACTTCAAAGTTGTAGTTTTTTTTTTTTTTTGTCCACAAACTGCATACGAGCATAACCTCATCCTCCTGTGATACTTGCTTTGTCTAATGTGGTGTGGTGCTAGTACCTAATAGTAAACAACACCGGCTAGTAATAATGGCAGTAAACATACTGCTCAAACGCTGTGTTTCGTGGATATTGGATGCCTTTGTTATACCAGCCGTGGTTCAGTTCGTTATTATTTTCAACACAAAGATACAGTCTACAGTGATGTTGTGGGCAGTGGACAAAAATCCTTTAAAATGGACTTGGAAGCGTTACGCTGCGAAGCCCAAGGACGCGGATTCTATTCCTGACCCTGGCAGCTGCATTTAGAAGGGGGCGAGATACAGAAACTCCCATGCCCTCTGATTTGTGCACGTTGAAGAACTCCAGGTAGTTGAAATTAATCCGTGATCTCCCACTATGTAGCACCGCTTAATCGCATTGTGCTTTTATCTCTAGCAATTATTGCTTCGTCATTATACCTCGAAACACTCGCTGTATCCTATTTGAATTCTATTCGCCATAGTCTGCAATGAATATTTAGCACTTTTTACAGCAGGGTACCTCATTTGACATTCTTTTACAATGCACCTTAATTGTCCCAATTTCGTGCCATAATCAGCTGTTGTTTTTAATATGTATATAAGTCACTTCAGCACTGTTCCTTTTTGTTTGACCGCTTCTCATCACCTCGATTGTTTGAGGTTTGAGGTGATGTTTGTGCTGCACAGTTTGCCCGAGTTTGCTCCCAACCCTCTATACTGGTCAACGCTGGCTGGTGGGTTGTCCTTCCAGACAAACGGAAAAACGAGACCTTTGCCTGTTGATATAGATCTGAAGAAAAAATGGCACATTAGGCCTTTAGAATAGCTGCACCTTCGTGCAGCTGTTCTGAAGCCAGGCACTAGAAGGGCACGCTCACAATGATGCGACAGAAAGAAGGCAGTGAAGGCAAGCCTAGTCTTGTCGTACATTCGCCATATTTCGTGTAGCTGTATACACATTTTGCCGTTTTCTTCGTTAAACTAATAATAACATTTGGCGTTTAACATCCCAAAACCACGATATGATTGAGAGACGCCGTAGTAGAGGGCTCTGGAAATTTCGACTACCTGGGGTTCTTTAACGTGCAGCTAAATCTAAGTACACGGGCCTCAAACATTTTCGCCTCCAACGAAAATGCAGCCGCCGAGGCCGGGACTCGATCCCGCGACCTACAGGTCTTCGTTAAAATACTGCTAGTCTAGTGGTTATGGTGCTCTACTGCTGACCCGCAGGTTGCGGGATCTAATCCTGGCCGCCGCGGCCGCATTTTCGATGGAGGCAAAAATGGTTTAGACCCGTGTGCTTAGATTTAGGTGCACGTTAAAGAACTCCAGGTGGTCGAAACTTCCGAAGCCCTCCACTACGGCGTCTCTCATAATCTTATCGTGGTTTTGGGACGTCAAACCCCAACAATTATTATTATTATTAAAATACTGCTGCCATGCTGTACAGGGTGATTTTTTTTCAGACAGTACATATCTTTTATAAAAAAACTCTATGACAGTCACGCTCCAGTAGTACTCTAGTTCGAGGCGGAAATATTCTGCCGCAACAAAAAATGCGTTGACGGGACTAATTAACAAAAACCCGTTAACTAATTTTTATTTATTGACTTGAGGGCAGTTGTTTATATTAGAAATTTGTAGTGCGTGCCGCTTTATGGTATACCCATTTTTCAGAAATCATGAAAGTTTTATGTAACTCGAGATATTTATTGTGAAATTTTAAGGGCTAAATCAAAACTGATCGTGTCCGGCACACAGAAAATGCGGTTTTTCTGTTACGTCAGACCGGAGCTGCCCGCGACAAGGGAGTGACGAAACTTGAATGAAGGCGCGTCGTGGTCGTACCTTTTCGTGAAAACTGGCAAGTCATCTAACTTGCGTCAGCGGATCGCCTTACCTTTGCATGTGGCGTTTGGTGCTCATTTGTTTCTTTCGAGTTGCGCGCATCCGAAACGGCAGTAATATCAACCTTTTCTTTCTATGTTTACAGATAAGTACCACACATCGCACCCAAATAATAAGCTGTTTACTTGTGTATTTCTGAATGCTTGCAGATTTTCCTGATCACATTCTGCTTCGGCCCACCTTCATTAAACTATCATCACCTTTTTTTCACGTGTAGCTCCGAGCTTACGTAACAGAGAAGCGACGTTTCCTGCACGTCAGGCGCTATCAGTTTCGATTTCGTCCTTGAAATTCAAGGATGAATATCATGAATTACATGTAACTTTCGCGATTAAAAAAAATGTGTATGCCATAAATTGGCACGCGATACAACTTTCTAATATAAACAACTACCTCCAGGTCAGGAATTAAAAGTTAATTAATGAGTTTTTGTTAATTAATCTCTTCATTGCCATTTTAGTTGCAGCAAACTATTTCCTTCTTGACATAGAGTGTGTGCGCGAAAACTTCTTGAGCGTGACTATTATACAATTTTGATAAGAAATATGCGTTCTCTAAAAAAACATCCTTCTAATTGTACGGAGGTCATGCAGCGGAAACAGTTGCAGCTGGCTAAAGGAGTAACAGACCCTCAAAGTACAGCAAAGTTAATGAGTATCCCTGGTTTTGTTCATTGCCATGACACTTCATGGAATCTGGTGTGTGAGCGCTGCCCTTGTCAGATTAAAAGGTGATCGATCTGTCTGTCATCATGTGTTTATTTTTGTGCACTTGACTATTTCAGGTTGCTTCAAGACTGCACACTGACGCTCTACAGCTGCATTTGACCAGGAAGCCTCCTTGGAAACTTCGTGTCTCGAGGTAGTCAAGACGTGTCCAAGAATTCGGAATAGCCACGCTTAAGGTCTGGCCGTGAGTGGTCTCGAATCAGTGCAACCTGCTGTCCTTTTCGCCAGAATGCCACCTGACCCTGACATGGTCTGGGAACACGACACTGCCAAGCTCATGCACGCAAGCTGTGTCACCTATTGGGGTCCTGTATTTCAGATGACTACATGAGAATCCTGTACTACATGAGAACTACACATGTTGCATGTTTTGCGCTGTATGCCACATAAAATATGTAATGGATGTCGCAAAGAAGTGCTTGATGGCTGGCCATTGATTCCTATTCATAAAAACTGACTGCTGGCTATGCTAATGTTTATGCCAGGTCTAGTATATTGCCGCATTTGACAGTAATGAACGATGTTAGCGAAACTATTGCTTTTCATATCTCACTCATTCTGACAGTAATGTGTCTCGCTGTATTTCTGGACGGTGTTTCTGTATTTCAGTTCTGTACAGAACTCTCCATACCACCGCTAAATATATATATTTATATATATCATACCTTATATATATAAGGTACTTGACACACGACGTACGTTTTAGCATTAGCATAGTGCTAAAACGTACGTCATGTGTCAAATGCCTTCCTACAGTATCAGGACCTTCGTGATCTTTCTGTAGCTCTTATATTTAAGGGTCATTCCATGCCAAGTGTCCCAGACGTGGCGCTCGCACATCGCAGCTTTTGCTGATAAAATTTGTGCCTTTTTCCTGTGCCACATGGAGTATTGTGGCAAAACATTCTTGCTCGAAAAAATTTTTGACGGTCCTGGCACCCCCTCGAATTTCGCTTCTATTTATTAAACTGTACCTAACAGAAAAATGTGTATAAAATCTACTTTTGTGTATTGAGCTTCTAAACTGCGCTTGCGCTATCGCAGAGGTTCTGTTTAGTTGTCCCATTCATTATTTCCTAATTTTTGTGTTTCACTACCAGCTACGTAGCTTCAAAAACTACAGAAATCTTCAAAGTTCGTGAATTTTTCTTGAGCTATCTGGAACTCACCCTAACCAATATTAATAATAGCCTGATTTCCAGGAAAGTGTATTTTAGTACAGAAATGTTTAGGGGTAAAATAGACTTCAGATCTTTCCGAAAAAAAATTGTGAAATTAGAGAAAATGTACGATTTGTTGCATGTTTGACCATATTTTTCATACTGATGCGGTCAAAGTAAAAATCCTCGTCATGCGGCGTTTGATAAAAGACTTCATCGTTAAGTAATGAAAAAAGTATTATCAAATCATTTTTTTCTTTTAAGGAAGAAAATAATTTTTGAATTTGGCCCTCCGAACGCGCAATGCATTTCATTTTGTTGCCACTTCGCCGCAAAGCACGTGGTAGCCCTTGCAGCTGACACTCGTCACAGGCAACGGCCAGATGCGAGATGTATGTCAGTGGCTCGTGAGTGGTTGAAAGTCTTGTCACGTTGATGTCAGGGCGACGAGTAATGAATTCGCGTTACTATGTGAGCTTGCTTGGCGGGCCCAATGGGAAGTATGGACGCCCGAGAGCAGCCTATGGCGTCGTTGGCACATTGTGCTAGAGGCCGTCTGTACAACATGTATACCCTGAGAAAGAAGTGTGTACAGTGTGCATTATTTCTTTCAGTATGTGTATGCTAGTTGTGCAGACGTCCCTCTAGGACATAGTGCCAACGACTCCACATGCTGCTCTCGGGCGTCCATATTTCCCATTGGGCCCGCCTAGCAAATGCTCATTGTAACGCAAATTCATTACTCGTCGCCCTGACAGCGCGACAAGACTTTCGACCACTCACGAGCCGCTGACATACATCTCGCATCTGGCCGCTGCCTGTGACGAGTGTCAGCTGTAAGGGCGACCACGTGCTTTGCGGCGAAGTGGCAGCAAAATGAAATGCACTGCACGATCGGAGGGCCAAATTCAAAAATTATTTTCTTCCTTAAAACAAAAAAAAATGATTTGATTAGACTTTCTTCGTTACTTAACGATGAAGTCTTCTATCAAACGCCACATGACGAGGATTTTTACTTTGACCGCATCAATATGAAAAATACGGTCAAACATGTGACAAATCGTACATTTTCTCAAATATCACAATTTTTTCGGAAAGATTTGAAGTCTATTTTACCCCTAAACATTTCTGTACTAAAATACACTTTCCTGGAAATCAGGCTATGATTAATATTGGTTAGGGTGAGTTGCAAATAGCTCAAGAAAAATTCACGAACATTGAAGATTTTTGTAGTTTTTGAAGCTACGTAGCTGGTAGTGAAACACAAAAAAAATTGGAAATAATGAATGGGACAACTAAACAGAACCTCTGTGATAGCGCAAGCGCGGTTTCGCAGCTCAACACACAAAAATAGATTTTATACACATTTTTCTATTAGGTACAGTTTAATAAATAGAAGCGAATTTCGAGGGGGTGCCATGATTGTCAAAATTTTTTTCGACCAAAAGTGTTTTGCCACAATACTCCATGTGGCACAGGAAAAAGGCACAAATTTTATGAGCAAAATCTGTGATGTGCGAGCGCCACGTCTGGGACACTTGGCATGGAATGACACACACACACACACACACACACACACACACACACACACACACACACACACGCACGCACGCACGCACGCACACACGCACACACGCACACACACACACACACACACACACACACACACACACACACACACACACACACACACACACACACACACATATATTGAGAGAGCGTAGGCATCGGCAAGGTGGTAATTCATGTTTGACTTTTTGAGCGCGCAAAAGAACAGGGACGAAAAACGACGCAGACACAGCGCTGACTTCCAACATATGCTTTATTTTCTACAGTGGTACATATATATATAGACAACAAAAAGCAACGCACGCAGGCGCATTGTACAGGAAGGCTTCATGTAAAACCACAAATAAGTATGCATGATAAGCAATCAAACAACCTGATACCGAATTTTTCTCTTCTTTAAGAGATCAAGCGGTCATTCCTGACTACCACTATCGTCTAGTCACCCTGTGGGCCTTGCTTAGAAAGTCTAGTTCTTTTTGGATAGGTCAATTGAAGGTGCACTAATGCACATGTCTCCCAAACTTGCAATCTTCGCCGCTTCAATTATCTCACGTGTTGTTTGTGCCTGGCTCCTTCCTGTCGCAGTGCACTGCGAATACATGGGATCGCACCCATACTTCCTGCAGTGGAAAGCCAAATGTCCCACACCTCCAGTTCGCACGTTATTTGCGTGCTCACGCAGCCTGTCATTGGCACACCGTCCCGTCTGCCCTATGTATTTCTTGCCACAGGACAGCAGTAACTCATAAACGATGTTGTTCTCACATTTAACAAAGCTTTCTTTGTGCTTTTTTTGGCACCTGGGTTTTTCAGAACCACTGTAGGAGGCCTTGCACAGATTATAAAGCTTGTTTGGTGCTGAAAGGACGACTCTTACGTTGGCGTTGTTTCCTATCTTTTTCAGCCTATGTGAGACATCGTGAAGGTACGGTATGACGGCGCATTTCTGCTTGACAGGCTCCGTTTCTGGTGAAGCCTGCTCCTCACCCTCGCGAGCATGTTTGACAGTCTTGAGAAGACCCTCCGCCACAGATGTGACGACATACTGAGGAAACCCCGCCTTTTTCAGGCAGTCAGCTTGCGCCTGGAAACTACACGAACACTTGTGAGGACATGAGCGGCGAAGCGCATTCATTAGGGTTAATTTTGCAATACCCCTTTTAACTAGCTTGGAGTGGCCCGAAGAAAACGGCAGAAGCGGCTTATTGGCCCTAGGCTCGTACGACCAGCAGACCTGGTCTCGCTCGAAGAACATTCGTAAGTCAAGAAAACGCAAGGCGTTGTTTTGCGGCATTTCATGCGTGACTGCGAGCGGTTGCAGGAAACGCGTGAACAGATCAAGTACGTTTGAAGAATCATTGCCAAATTCGCCTGGACTTGATTCTAGAAAGACAACGTAGTCGTCTACATATCTAAACACCTTCTTTACATTTGTGCCTGTTACTAGAAACTAGAAACAGAGCTAACAGGCACAAATGTAAAGAAGGTGTTTAGATATGTAGACGACTACGTTGTCTTTCTAGAATCAAGTCCAGGCGAATTTGGCAATGATTCTTCAAATGTACTTGATCTGTTCACGCGTTTCCTGCAACCGCTCGCAGTCACGCATGAAATGCCGCAAAACAACGCCTTGCGTTTTCTTGACTTACGGATGTTCTTCGAGTGAGACCAGGTCTGCTGGTCGTATGAGCCTAGGGCCAATAAGCCGCTTCTGCCGTTTTCTTCGGGCCACTCCAAGCTAGTTAAAAGGGGTATTGCAAAATTAACCCTAATGAATGCGCTTCGCTGCTCATGTCCTCACAAGTGTTCGTGTAGTTTCCAGGCGCAAGCTGACTGCCTGAAAAAGGCGGGGTTTCCTCAGTATGTCGTCACATCTGTGGCGGAGGGTCTTCTCAAGACTGTCAAACATGCTCGCGAGGGTGAGGAGCAGGCTTCACCAGAAACGGAGCCTGTCAAGCAGAAATGCGCCGTCATACCGTACCTTCACGATGTCTCACATAGGCTGAAAAAGATAGGAAACAACGCTAACGTAAGAGTCGTCCTTTCAGCACCAAACAAGCTTTATAATCTGTGCAAGGCCTCCTACAGTGGTTCTGAAAAACCCAGGTGCCAAAAAAAGCACAAAGAAAGCTTTGTTAAATGTGAGAACAACATCGTTTATGAGTTACTGCTGTCCTGTGGCAAGAAATACATAGGGCAGACGGGACGGTGTGCCAATGACAGGCTGCGTGAGCACGCAAATAACGTGCGAACTGGAGGTGTGGGACATGTGGCTTTCCACTGCAGGAAGTGTGGGTGCGATCACATGTATTCGCAGTGCACTGCGACAGGAAGGAGCCAGGCACAAACAACACGCGAGATAATGGAAGTGGCGAAGATTGCAAGTTTGGGAGACATGTGCATTAGTGCACCTTCAATTGACCTATCCAAAAAGAACTAGACTTTCTAAGCAAGGCCCACAGGGTGACTAGACGATAGTGGTAGTCAGGAATGACCGCTTGATCTCTTAAAGAAGAAAAAAATCTGGTATCAGGTTGTTTGATTGCTTATCATGCATACTTATTTGTGGTTTTACATGAAGCCTTCCTGTACAATGCACCTGCGTGCGTTGCTTTTTGTTGTCTATATATATATATGTACCACTGTAGAAAATAAAGCATATGTTGGAAGTCAGCGCTGTGTCCGCGTCGTTTTTCGTCCCTGTTCTTTTGCGCGCTCAAAAATGTCAAACACACACACACACACAAATATATATATATATATATATATATATATATATATATATATATATATATATATATATATATATATATATATATATATATATAAAATGCTTAACAATTGTGGTGACGTGGCTAAGGACTACGCATTATTCGCAGGATGTTGTGCCTATAGTTTAGGTGCTTACTGATAAAACAGTAGGTTGTCATTACAATGTGAACATGTATGAAATGGCATGAAGTGTTTAAAACCGATTCAAAGAATAATTTTACGAATCGCAGAAATTTCAGTTTGTTTATAGGATGAAGGCATGCAGACGTGAAAGAGAAGACACAGACAAACCAAACGCTAGCGTTTGAGCTGTCCGCATCTCTTCTGTTTCCGTGTTGCATGGCTTACTTTCTTCTAGAATCAACGTTTTTTGTTGTTTTACGCGAGCGGAAATTGTTCTGAGACTCATCTATATAAACTTCGAGTAGTATTTTATTTCCCCCAGAGGAATCGAGTGCAGCACTGTAAAGTTGCTACAAAAACTTGTTGCGGCTGTCATGCATCCACCACAGTGTTCCTGTTTGAGTAAACCCGGTGGAAGTGCCTTGTTGAGTAACAAGAGGTAGCGGCACCAACTTTCGTCGATTGTCAGATAAAAACCCTAATGGTGTTCGCTCTGATTTGAAGTTCTTTTGAAATTCTTGATCAATCTCTATAAAACTTGTTTAGTTTATGTGTATTTGTACGCTGATTTTGAAAATGCAAATATTTTTCTACTATTATATGTCGTGTTAAGTATATCAAACATTTCATGTGCCATGTTAGGCCTGCACGAGTTACAAAGTAAGCATATCACAATAATATGAAATGGGAACTGTATGCAACATAACCAGAATGCATGTCCTAAACCCACTTAACAATAGTCATAGTATGCTGAACATTGACCAGTAAGTGTATGTCTAGCTGGTGATTCGCTCACGAGAGTTCAATATTACGTAACTTTTAACTCAAATGGGTTTAAAACGCGAGTTCGTATGTGGGCTAGTGGGTTCATGAACATTATGCCAGAACAGCGCAGTAAACTCCTTTAAAACTATTGCATACAGTTTTTATCCCCTAACTATAGCGATATGTCGATTTACTTTGTAACTCCAAGTTTGGAAAGGCTTGCTCATCAAGACACATGAAATTTTTTTGTGTAAAAACTGCGTTTTCTTCCAGATAATTGCATATTTGAAATCGCCACATAAGTAAACCTAAACTCAGCAAGTTTCATCAGTATCGACCAAGAAGAAAAATAAACGCATTATTTGTTGCAGAGTGTCTCATTGAGTACCACGAAGTGGTCACACTGACTCTTGCCAGGGGAGTCATGTACACCACTGTCCTTAAGGACAACGGAGTCAAAGGAACGCTCCAGTGGGGGTCAGCGTTACCATGGCAAAGGGGTCACCCTGACTACCTAGAGGTACTAGCGGGAAATAAAAGGTAGTCACGTAGACTCCTGCGTTGGGAGTAACGTAGACTCTCTGCTTGTGAAGAAGGGAGTCGTTGGTCTGAAGAACGAAGGGAGTCGTTTGACACCCCAAATTGTGAAGAAGGGAGTCGCTGGTCTGAAGAACGAAGGGAGTCGTTTGACACCCCAAAAGGTCATCATATGTGTAGCGAGGCGATTACCACCCAAAGGTAGTCAGTACAGACACCCTTTTTTTTAAGAGTGTATATGAAGGCTATTTAGCCTGAAGTTTCGCTCCCGGGTGCTGTTTGAGACCGTTATTCGTGTTACCACGTAATATTGACTGTTGGGAACTATGGGGTTCAACCTAGTCCTCTAGTTCAACCAACTCTAGTCCTCTAGGTCAACCAACCAACAACCGCTGGCAGCAGTGAAGCGGGACACGCCGGCGAGCATTCGTTGCCACGCTGACATGGAGCGAGCGGTTGGCGAATGCTAAAGCGCGGAGAGCCGGCAGTGGGAAGGAGAGTGGAGAGCAAAAAAAGAAAAAAATGAACTGCATGCAGCTTTTGTTTTGTTTGTAATTTACTTTTTAAGGTATTCACTGCAGTAGCGTAGCCAGAAATCTTTTTCAGGGGGGGGGGGTGTTCGTGCATGCGTTTGTATGTGTGCGTGTTTATACACACACGCAAAGCTGAAAAGTTTCGGGGGAGGGTAGAAGGTTGAACAGCGCCACCCCACCCGGCTATATAAGCCAGTGCTTCACTGCCAGGCGAGAGATTGGCTCTACACAATTCGACCCGACCAATGGGAGGAATCCCTCCCTTCTGTTCTTTTAGCAATCTGCTAGCATATACAGTAACTCTAGTTCTCAGGTCGTATCAAGAACGACAGGAGGGAGCGTATCAAAAGGTGGCTCGCACAAGATAACAAATGAAAAGAAACCCGCAGATTAATGCTGGGACGTACTGATGGCAAATGTTACGAACGCAAAACCGGCGTCCCAGTGACGATGGTCGGCAGAACTGTTCAAAACGAGCATTCTTGTGATAGGGCTCTTGAAACGCCCTCTGACGCCGTTCCTCTGAGGGTGATAAGCAGTTGTAAGCTTGTGAAGCACAGCAACGCCTTCAGTGCGAACATTAAATGGGAGCAGCAAGGCAAAAAGCTAACAGCTGTGGAATATGTTTTCCTGTAGTAAAAGAAACGCTTTTTCTACACTACCAGTTTTGTGTTGTGTAC
This sequence comes from Rhipicephalus sanguineus, assembly GCF_013339695.2. Lineage (NCBI taxonomy): Eukaryota > Metazoa > Arthropoda > Arachnida > Ixodida > Ixodidae > Rhipicephalus > Rhipicephalus sanguineus. The sequence goes on from NC_051176.1 coordinate 34,607,298, forward strand.
TGAATTAGTTCTTCGTGTCCGAGTGCCTTAGGATAATAAATTTAGAGTTAAAAAGTGTTTCATGCATGGTCATCAAACTGAATTTGTGCCAGTTATTTCAATTAGGTACTGGTGTGCTTTACAGCTGATCAGTGTAGCATAAAATAGTGTGTCACTATAGAAAACGCGTACAATATTTTTTTTTGCTATGCAGGTGGTGTTCAAGATGGCGCATGCAACGCTATGCAGCTATGGGCACCAGCAGCTTTCGAAAAACTCTTGAAGCTCATCTGGATGTTTCACAGGACCTGGGTTGGTAGCACCAATCTCGTTAGGATAGCGCAATCAAATAGAATGCATTTCTGAATTGTGCAGTGCATATCAGTTTGTAATGAAGCAAGGCACTGATACATAGGCGAACTTGAGAGAGCACTATTTTGAGTCCAATTTCATGGTAGCTGTTACCTCAGCCTCTATTATACAGTATGCTGAATCTGCACCTGTACTCTATCACACCTATAACACTATATTAAATTTACAGTGGAGTGCCTCAATAAGAGGCACCTCTAGAATGAAATGGACTGTAATAAGAAGGATGCATAGCGTTTCTGGCCAAATGATCAGTGCTTGTACAATAGCAATGCTAAGAAGACAAGGACAAGAAAGTGCACAACACGAGCGCTTACTCACAACTGAAATGCTTATTGCTTCAGCAGAAAATATGTACCTAAACCCGATCCTCGCCTATTACCCCCCAACTAACTCGCCTTTCCGTTTTGCTTCAAACGGTCAGTATTGTGATGCATTACCTTTACAATGAAGTGGCACGTACTTCGAAGTACTTTGAAGCTTCCCAGCGCGTTGTTATCCTGGTGTTTAACTTTGTTTTTGTGTTCGGTAGTTGCGAAACCGTTCACAAATTTGCAACTCAATTATTAGTCCTGTTCAGCGCATTTACTTATTTGGAAAGTCTAAGAAACTTGCAACAAGCTCGTTCAACCTTGTGATTTCAAGATGGAAATTAGAGCATGGAGGCAGTGCATTAGCTTTCAAATTGACTTTCTTAAAGAGACACTAAAGGCAAATAACAATTTATGTCAGAGTGAAAGCTCAATGTATGACAACGTCTAAAAGGGCAATATTATCAACAGCAGTGCCCTACTTACCGATAAATTAAGCTAAATGTATCGCACGATGAGCGCCACGAGTGGAACATTTTGGAAATGATCCCGATGACGTGAGAGAGTCCGACTACATTTAATCACTCGTAATTAAACTAGCTGCAATAAAAATGAACCTTCCGTGCATCAAGAGACGTAATAAAATGCTGCTTGTTCGTTTCTGTTTGACTCATAAAAAAAAGAACCTCTTTGGCGTTGCCATGGGGAACGGCGCGCGTGGTTCAAAGGTTCCGTTTTCGCCGAACTGTGCTTCGCCCAGCGCCCTGCTTCGCTCACGCGGCCGCGTCTCAGTGGTAGTTTCGGTATCGTGTACTGCCGCGTGTGTTTTGCGCGCTCGTAAAAGACGCTCTGACAGAACGTTCGACAAAATTCTGCATGCGTGTGATGTTGCCAGATGCCCGAATGGTGCACGCCACCGCGCAGTAAAGGCGGGCAACATTGGGCACGGCAACAGTGACGTGAGAAAGGCCGCTTTCAGGCGGGTGGTTTGAAGTGCGCTAACGCGATGCGGACCACTAAAACGTGATTTTATTTCAAAAGAAGCACTTCTTTGGCGCAAAAGTAGCACTACGATGTTTCGGGATCGGTATTTCAACAATCAACGTCGACTTAATAGTTGCCTTTATTGTCCCTTTAAGACAAAGCTTTGACTAAGCCCGATAGCCAAAAATTTCTGCCAACGTGATTTAAAACATACACCTAAGTTCAGTAGTTCAAGGCTAAAGGCTCATTTCCAGCAGTCACAACAGGACTAATATTTGAGTCGGAAGTTTGTGAATGGTTTTACAACTACCGAACAAAAAACAAAGTTATACACCATGATAACAATGCGCTGGGGAGCTTCAAAGTACCTCGAAGTACGTGCCACTTCATTGTAAAGGTAATGCATCACAATACTGACCGTTTGAAGCAAAACGGAAAGACGAGTTAGTTGGCGGGTAATAGGAGAGGATCGGGTTCATGTATTTATTTTCTGTTTAAGCAATAAGCATTTCATTTGTGAGTAAGCGCTCGTGTTGTGCACTTTCTTGTCCTTGTCTTCTTAGCACCGCTATTATACAAGCACTGACCATTTGGCCAGGAACGCTATGAGTCCTTCTTATTACAGTCCATTTCATTCTAGAGGTGTCTTATCGAGGCACTCGACCGTAAATTCAATATGGTGTTATAGGTGTGACAGAGTACAGGTGTAGATTCAGCATACTGTATAAGAGAGGCTGAGGTAACAGCTACCATGAAATTGGACTCAAAATAGTGCTCTCTCAGGTTCGCCTATGTATCAGTGCCTTGCTTCATTACAAACTAATATGCACTGGACAATTCAGAAATGCAAACTATTTGATCGCACTATCCTAACAAGATTGCTGCTACCAACCCAGGTCCTGTGAAACACCCAGAGGAGCTTCAGGAGTTTTTAGAAAGCTGCTGGTACCCATAGCTGCATAGCGTTGCATGCGCCATCTTGAACACCACCTGCATAGCAAAAAAAAAAAAACTTGTACGCGTTTTTTATTGTGACTCACTATTTCATGCTGCACTGATCAGCTGTAAAGCACACCAGAACCTAATTGAAATAACTGGCATAAATTCAGTTTGATGTCCATGCATGAAACACTTTTTAACTCTAAATTTATTATCCTAAGGCACTCGACCACGAAGAGCTAATTCAGTACACAATACAAAACTGGTAGTGTAGAAAAAGCATTTCTTTTACTACGGGAAAACAGATTCCACAGCCGTTAGCTTTTTGCCTTGCTGCTCCCATTTAATGTTAGCACTGAAGGCGTTGCTGTGCTTCTTACGCAAAAGTGACCTTAGATACAGACTTTGAGAAGCGTCATACTCTCCTTTCCTGTAAAGTTTTTAAATGCGAAGCATTTCTTAGCGAACTTCTGCGACTTTGAGCGTATCTATCTATCTATCTATCTATCTATCTATCTATCTATCTATCTATCTATCTATCTATCTATCTATCTATCTATCTATCTATCTATCTATCTATCTATCTATCTATCTATCTATCTATCTATCTATCTATCTATCTATCTATCTATCTATCTATCTATTATCTATCTATCTATCTATTCTATCTATCTATCTATCTATCTATCTATCTATCTATCTATCTATCTATCTATCTATCTATCTATCTATCTATCTATCTATCTATCTATCTATGACTTTGTGCTCTCCTGGTCGCTTGGTTAATCGAATGTACACCAAAATTGGTATGGCGCAACATGACTGTATGACGAACGTAAATGACAAGTCATAACATGAAAATCATGACACGCATGTCATGTGCAGCATGATTTACATGCCACGCTCATGGTGCGCTGGCGGCCGTTTCGCTAGCTTTATATATACCAAAACTGGTATCTTGCGACGTGACTGTGTAACGAACATAAATAACACGAGTTAACATGAAAATCATGACATGCATGTTATGTACAGCATGACATACGTGCCACGCTCATGGGACGCTGGTGGCCGTTTCGCTAGCTTGATCTACGCCGAAATTGGTATTGCGTGACGTGACTCTCTGACGAACACAAATAACAGGTGTTAACACAAAAAATCATGACATGTATGTCATGTACAGCATGACTTACGTGCCACGCTCATGGGGCGCTGGCGGCCGTTTCGCTAGCTTTATATACACCAAAATTGGTATCCTGCGACGTGACTGTGTACCGAACATAAATAACACGAGTTAACATGAAAATCATGACATGCATGTCATGTACAGCATGACTTACGTGCCACGCTCATGGGGCATTGGCGGCCGTTTCGCTAGCTTGATCTACGCCGAAATTGGTATTGCGCGACCTGACTGTGTGACGAACGTAAAAACACTAGTTAACATGAAAATTATGACACGCATGTCATGTACAGCGTGATTTACGTGTCACGCTCATGGTGCGCTGGCGGCCGTTTCGCTAGCTTGATATACACCAAAATTGGCATCTTCCGACGTGACGGTGTGAAGGACATAAATTACACGAGTTAACATGAAAATCATGACACGCATGTCATGTACAGCATGACTTACGTGCCACGCTCATGGTGCGCTGGCGGCCGTTTCGCTAGCTTTATATACACCAAAATTGGTATCTTGCGACGTGACTGTGTGAGGGACATAAATAACACGGGTTAACATGAAAATCATGACATGCATGTCATGTACAGCATGACATACGTGCCACGCTCATGGAGCGCTGGCGGCCGTTGCGCTAGCTTGATCTATCCTGAAATTGGTATTGCGCGACGTGCCCGTGTGACGAACATAAAAGCAAGAGTTAACATGAAAATCATGACAGGCATGTCATGTACAGCATGACTTACATGCCACGCTCATGGTGCGCTGGCGGCCGTTTCGCTAGCTTGATCTACCACGAAGTTGGTATTGCGCGACGTTACTGTGTGATGAACATAAATAATAGGAGTTAACATGGAAACCATGACACGTATTTTCCTCAATGACATACAAGAAGATGTATGCAGCTCTTTGCTGGCTGCTTCGCATTACATCGATTCCCACAATGCGTGGGATCTGCCGTCTTTCTTTTTTCTGTTATCCTTTATTACTCGTACCTTTATTACTCGTATTACTCGCTCAGCATGGCCAGCCAGTTTAGGAACAGGCAAACCTGCCTATCTTCTCACCTATTTCTTTCTTTCTTTCCTTCCTTCATTTTATTGCGATAGCAATTATATGGACAGTCTCGGCTGGTTTTTGCCGCCGCCGTCATGCGCCGCATATGTATAAGTATGTATATATAGATAAAAGTTCCAAACAAAAATAATTCAGAAAAATGCTTCCGAAGCGCGTAATTGAACTAGTGGCCTCTCGCTCCGCAGCGCGTGGCGCTAACCACTACGCCACAAAACGCAGATCGTCAGGTAGCTAACGACGAGTGTTATATACACACCCTTTACCGCAGTACTCAGAGACGGCAAGCGCTTATAAGGGTTTCTTCAATAGCAGCGTGATGGAGCGAGGAGCGCAACGGGCGCACTTAAAGGAGTCGGCCAGCTCGCTCACTTCTAATATTTGCGCCGGGAGAACCTTGCGCTTCCGCTGTCTGCTCGCGCGGTAGTTGCTGCCGGGCCCCGTGATGTTCTTGCAGCGCGTCCATCACGGGCCGCTTTTCTTGCTATTGCATTCATTGCTTCGCCCTTGCGGTGAAACTGTGACTTTTTTAGTCTTGCAGCATTTCCAAATATACACACCAAGTTCAGTAGTGTGGTGTCGACCACTGCACAAACGTTCATAACCTTCACACTACAGCCAACCAAAATTGCATTGCCTGTGTGAGACCAAAAAGCACACACTTGCAGTTTCAAGCTCACTCCACACCTACTGTTTCGTCAAAAACACAGCATTTGAGTTTCTGATAAATTAAGTTGTTTGCCAGGTATCATGCTAATGAAAGAGCTCACAACAAAGCATGGTACAGCATGGAGTTGGTGGACAACAACACATCCTTTGTGAAATTGCGATAGAGTCCTCTGGTGACCTGCGTGCCATTGTCTACTGCTTTCTGGTGCTGTTATAAACTCAATATTTACATTCATCAAGAAGCATGAAGGTAGGAAGCTTAAGTATGCCTTACAGAAGTAAACAATAGCAAATGACTAACGGTGTTCTGTTCTTGCTGAACAAGAGTTTTTTGCTTGTTTCTTTTTAACACCGATAATGTTTAATGGCTGCTTAGCCTTGCTTCAGATATTCATAATAGTCTTATGCGAGTCACATTTTTCTGATTGTCCCTCCGCCATCAGGATTGCGTTTAGCTGACTTGTACTGATGGGACTGAATTAGTCTGGAACAGCTCACACACCTTCAACTGGCTGAGAATATTCAGCTGAAATCCAGGAAAGTTTAAGACCTGATATATGTCACTAATTAAGTGACAATACCTAAAATACATGTGTTTCACCATACACGCTGTCACTTAGCAGACGACTGTCATATAATATGGCCCTAATTATATTTCTGCAGAATAATTTATTCGGTCTAGTCAATTAAATCCAACCTAATGACGTTGTTATTACCCCTAGGTACGCTGCTTCTTTTTTATTTTTTGTCTTAGACACGAACAAAGTGTACAATGCAAAATTGTTATCGAAAAGCATTTTCACTTACTCATATTCGGGAGTTTAGAATAGCGTAAGCAAAGATAGCGTTCGTTGCGGCCGCCCGCTATTTCCATCACTTAACGGGGGCCCGCAATACGATAGCGTACGAGCCGCATGCACAGTGACGACAAACGCTAACGCAAAGCTTTGCGTACGCTATTAAAAAACTGCCTATTCTATGCCTCGATGAATCCCCACCAATGCGCGGTGGCAGCACAAGGACGCCCAGGGTAGGTGAGAAGTGTATCCACTGCAAACTCTGGGAAACAAAAGCGCACGGTGATGCCACATATTAATAATGCGCACATGTCGAACACTGAGAATGACGGCAAATGCAAACAAGTATGCCAACTAATAAAAACAATATTTTCGGGGGTTTACGTGCCAAAACTATGATATGATTAGAGGCACGCCGCAACAAAGGGCTCCGGAAGTTTCAGCCATCTGGTGTTCTTTAACGTGCACTGACATCGCACAGTACACGGGCTTTTAGCATTTCGCCTCCATCGAAATGTACCGCCGCGGCAGAGATCGAAGCCGCGACTTTCCGGTCAGCAGCCGAGCACCGCATCCATCGTACCACCGAGGCGGACAAGTACAACTGACTCAAATGAAAACAAAGCTATCCTTAATGCACACATGACAGCGTGATAACCGCGGCCTTTCGCTTAAGTGTGTATTTTCTGAAAGCATGCTGCCGCATTCACGCTTTATCGCAAGCAAAGAAATTATAAAGCACAAATTGTCTTTATCGAGGCGTACTTGCGCTTCGATAGACTAGCCCTGCGAAACCTGTGCCTTCACAAAAGCTTTTTAAACGCGCATCAGGCATCACACTTATGTGCGCCTGATGCTTTTAGTTTCTGCTTTTCATTGCACTTTCCACGCGACACACTGTGCGGCATTACACACCTGAGTGACGATAGCACGCGGAACAGAGAAAACAGAAGCACCACTTACTCATTGTAGTACTTGCGCGAGAACAAACGGGGACGAAGAAAGGAGACACACTGTCCGCGTATCTTTAATGACGTTCCCTTTTCATTTTGTCGATGTAGGTGCTTCGTGTGTGTGTGTGGACGCGATGATCTCGGGAATTGTGGTCCATTGATTGTTGTATGCGCGGATGGTGTGTGCTCTCTGGCGGAAGCGCGCAGATCACGTTGGGCTTTTAAGCAAACGCTTTTTTCAAAAATAAATCAGTTGTTAGATTGCGCTTGTCCGTATGTCTCCTTTCTTCGTCCCCGTTTGTTCTCGCGCAAGTGCTACAATGAATTCGTTCCAACTAGGCCGGCTAGCAGTTTTGCTTCACCACTTACCGTTCGCATTCCCGACTGTGCCGAACCAGGTGTCGGCCGAACACGCAGACAAAAAGCTGCAAGCTCACTTGAGTCTCCGGACCATCATGAAACTAACGCGCTCACAGAACGGGATGTTGCGCTGCCGTCACTAAATGCCGTTTACGTCCAGAGTCGAGATCGCGCACACACGCACGGCCGACACAGCTGCTGAGCAAGTGGGAAACTTCGATGACAGGGCAACGGAACAAAATGGTGAAGAAAGCGACGGCGCGACTTCTTCGACTTCGACGACTTCGACTTCAGCACGCACGCTTTCTTCTCCCGGTGTTTTTATTTTCTTTTTTCCTCGCGCGCGCATGCGTCGTGAGGTTGCGTTATCGTGTTTCTCTCTCGGGGGCGCATGCAACAGCCCCCCTGTTTAGCGGCCTCCTGAAGAAAGTCGCGCCTATTTTTATTTTAATGCGACAGCCTCAAAGGGCTCGTTTCGCAGAAATTCCGGTATCGGCGGCGTCGGCGTCTCTGGTTCTGAGCGATACGCCGTCGTGAGCGAAAATTCGAGGTAGATGCAAAGATAAAAGCCAGAGGGCGTTTGAAATTTGGCTTTCCTAGGGTTATTGTATATGCTACCTTTAGGTAGCTACCTAAAGGTAGCATATACAGTGATTCGAAGCTTTTCTTGCGGCAGTCTGTATACGTCTCCGTCGAGAGGCGAAGGCAAGCTATACTTGCGGACAACTTTTCTTGGCAATGAAGGGAAGGCTACAGAGCCGAACTACGCGTGTGCTACCGCTGAAGAATATAGTCCCACAATTGCGTCCGTGTTTTCTGCGTGAGAATAAAAGAAAACAACACTACTTTATTTTCTACGAGACGCTGTTTAAAGAGAGGGTCAGCGCGCACCAAGGAGATATTTATATTTATATTACTTTATGCAGTTCCATTTCGCGTTTTTGCGCCTGTGAAAACGTCGCACCTTTTACGTGCACCTCACAGTCAAAATGGCGTCTTCGTCTTCAGGTGAGCGCTCCTCACCCTCCAGCTTTACCGACGACTCGCAGAAGGAGGTTGTGACGAATTTCACTAACAAATGGCTGTCGAAGCCTGGGACGGCTGCTCGAATAATCAAACGGCCGTCCCAGGATATACGAAAGGTTCATAAACCAAAACTAATTTCGAAACGCGCGCCGAACCGAACTACTTCGCGGAGCAGTACATGTACAGTACATGCGCCCCCGTAGCCTTTCCTTCATTGCCAAGAAAAGTTGTCCGCGAGTATAGCGATTGCGAAGGCGATAGTGTGTGTGTGTGTGTGTGTGTGTGTGTGTGTGTGTGTGTGTGTGTGTGTGTGTGTGTGTGTGTGTGTGTGCGTGCGTGCGTGTGTGCGTGCGTGTGTGTGTGTGCGTGCGTGTGTGCGTGTGTGCGTGCGTGCGTGTGTGTGTGTGTGCGTGCGCGCGTGTGTGCGTGCGTGCGCGTGTGCGTGCGTGCGTGCGGGTGCGAATATCGCTGTCACGTTCAGCTCTTAAAGGCGAAGTGTAAGGATCCCCCCCCCCCCCGTTTTTTGTTTTTTGTCGGGCTTTCTGTTCAGAGCATTTTATTCAGTACGCTGCGGCGCGCCGCCTCTAGTCAGCTTATAACTAAATAGTGTGTGTACGTGTGAACATAATCGCGTGCATTTATGATCGCGGATTCTTTGTGCATGCCAGTCGTTTTCGCGGCGATAAGCTGACGAGAAATGTTCCGCCGTCACTTCACTGATTCAGCGACAGCCGGAGATATAAGACTGCATCACAGGTGACTTGAATATTGATATTCTATGTCCAGAAAAGATCTAAGTGTCTGATTATCTTTTATCTCTCTCAGATTTCGGCCTGGAAAACACAATTAGAGCTTTTACACGAGAAGAAGTCGTAAGTGGTCAAGCAAAGCGCTCTTGTTTGTAACATATAGCCATACGAGCACAGAATCATTTTGTGAGTTCCTTTGTCACCTCTACTTCTTCATGCTTGTGATTGCGCCTCCTGTAAGTGTACTCCCATTGAATGTGTTAGTTCTATAAAATATCTTTGTGTGTTCTTCGATAGCGACCTCTCATGGAATGATCACTTGGCCAACATTTGTGACAGACTAAGAAAAACCTCACGGTTACTTTTCAATATTTGATCAATTGCCCCCACTAATATTAAAGTCACTATCATGCTTACTCTTGCGCACAATATCCTGAGATGCCCCGCCACGGTGGTCTAGTGGTTATGGCGCTCGACTGCTGACCCGAAGGTCGCGGGATCGAATCCCGGCCGCGGCGGCTGCAATTTCGATGGAGGCGAAAATGTTTGAGGCCCGTGTACTTAGATTTAGGTGCACGTTAAAGAACCCCAGGTGGTCGAAATTTCCGGAGCCCTCCACTACGGCGTCTCTCGTAATCATATCGTGGTTTTGGGACGTTAAACCCCAGATATTATTATTATTATTATTACAGTATCCTGAGATATGGAATCACATTACATTCTAAGAAAAACTCGAGTATTTGGGGTGTATTTCTGCTACACAACAATAATCGTCATCCACCGCGCGTACTTTCCTTGCGTTATCACCGCGGTCCCGGACTTCCCGGTCACGAACGGCGCGCGCGTTATCAGCGTGACATAGCGTTCTTTATAGGAAAGTGACGAGATCCGGGTTTTAAAGAAAGGAAACGCGAGGAAGCCGGATGACGATTATTGTTGTGTAGCAAAAATACTCCCCAAATACTCGTTTTTTTCCCTTAGTGTATTTGCTTTCTGTTATTCGCGATGGCAGTGTCGGGTTGACAATATCTTAAAAAGCATGTTGAAATCTGTTGTGTACAATCGTTCTACAGAGAATGGAAATCTTTTTTCTCTACTTGGTATGCAGTGTTTTAAAGCGTCGTTCAATCAAACTGTTGTGTTACGGCACCTCTGGAACTTTCACTTCAAAGAAGAATGCATTGCCCCTCATATATTAGGAAAAACTCCGCGCTTTCCTGTACCATTCTTCAAAACACGATATGGCAAAGCTATTCGAAAGGTCTATGTCCCTACTGTTTTTAATGACCACCCCTACAGTGTTTTTTCTACAACGACAAAGCAAACTTTACGAAGCATCCCAAAGTCACTTTAATGTTGCATCATTGATCCTACTACTTTTTCTTTTCTTTTTTGCAGTTTATTTCACATCGGGTAAATTCTGTTTAAATGTGCTCAGCCATTATCTCCACATACTGCTGTTAAAATAGTTTTGCTACCGCTAGCTGGATTCGTCTATGTTATTGTGTTTAAATGTAGCGTAAATGAGGAACATGTTTGTCTTTTTTATTTGTTTGGTTATTTTACGTGACAAGCTTTTCAATATACATTACTGTGTGTCATCTCTCGTTTGCCGATGTGCCGGGCCTAGTCCTCCGAGCCACCTTTTTGCTTTGACAGGCTTGTTATCTATGTTGTGCTATTCAAGATGACAATAAAGATTATTATTATTATTATTATTATTATTATTATTATTATTATTATTATTATTATTATTATTATTATTATTATTATTATTATTATTATTTATAACCAGGCAAATTTGCATAGAAATGGGGATGGCTTGAGCAGGCTGATTTGAAGACTGCAGTTTCGCGAACCGCGGGCGATATTATGTTGTTTTGTTCTTGAAGCGCCAAAACGATTCCTTTCCTTTGGCATTCAAGGGACAGTGTGGCCAACAAAAAAAAAAAGGAGCACAAAAGAAAAAAAAAACCGAGACGAAACAAAAGATGGCTTTTGCCTTCGGGACGTCTTAGGTGAATACACAAGGGACCCTGTGATTTTTCGAGACTGAACACGTTACAGCTGCGCTGCAAGGTCACCTTTATGGATCACTTTTATTGATTCCAGTGCAACTGCGGTTGTAGACCTGGCATGTTGTTTGCTACTTTTGCGCGCTAGTATTATTTTTACGCAATGTAGCCACTTTTGTGTGCGCCAAGTCATGACCTGCAGTATTTTAAAACAAATAGGTAAACTTAAACTGTGTTTTACAGTTTTGAACTGAAAACAAACAATGATTGCGGCCGACTACACTTTGCTAGCCGTCCGCCGCGGTGGTATAGCGGTTACGGTGCTCGGCTGCTGACCCGAAGGTCGCGGGTTCGATCCCGGCCGCGGCGGTCGCATTTCGATGGAGGCGAAATAGTAGAGGCCCGTGTACTTAGATTTAGGTGCACGTTAAAGAACACCAGATGGTCGAAATTTCCAGAGCCCTCCACTACGGCGTCTCTCATAATCATATCGTGGTTTTGGGACGTAAAACCCCAGATATTATTATTACAGTTTGCTAGCCTCGTCCGTTATGATGACAAGGCTTGCTTTGAACCGAATAGGTCGTGTTTTTGAAGCCTACTGTGGCCCTAGCCGATACACTTGCATTTTGTACATACGGGCGCCTTAGTGCGTTGCGTTTACCTTGTCTAAGACGCCTTGGTACGAGCCAAAAGTTTTTATTTCGGAACTGGCAAGGGTCAGTCCTGGGGCTTCCCGATCCAGATACGTCAGAACACCCGTGCCTACTCGATGCAGCGCCGAGCACTTTAGGATGTTATATAAATAAATATTGCTGGCCTTTTTCTGTACACATATAAGAATAAATTGGACAACACGTGACTAACAGACGATTGAAATAAGCAATGAAATGTATTTTATAGAATATTGCCTTTTTATCATCCTAAACTGAATACTTTTATAATTATAAACTGAATGAGTTAAGCGAAACAGGGTATTAGAAAAAGGGAGTAACGGGTGGACACTCCAAGGTGGCGAAAGGCCTTAAAATTAAAAGCAACTGCCAAAACTCCTAACTTTGTAATTTCATTAATATGCATCATTTACAGCGCCTTCTCTAAGCAAAGTTCCTTCACTGCATCTTGCTTAGTTGTACGTACCTGTGAAAAATCCTGAGCAAGTCATGACCGCTGGGAAATCATTCGTTTCCAGGCGGTCATGTTTTCCCAGTGGTTACAGAAACACGAAATCTTTTTTTCTACTTAGATATGTTGACCGTGCGTGCTCGTTAGGTTTTTCAAAAGTATCACGCGTAAGTATAAGTGAAAGCCTCAGCGCCCTGACACGGGCTCAGGGTTCAAAAAATAATCATAAAGGGAAGGCAAAGAGTAAATGAGCAGGGAATAAATTATATCACATTTTTAAAGGGGGGGGGGGTGCGACCCGCTGTCGGGTACTAAGGCCCGTATTCACCAACCAACCTTATCCTTCTCTATTCTTTTCCTCAAGTTTCCGTACATTCTACGTGAGTTAAAAGGGCACAAAAAAGGTAACAGGGTAAACGATAACTTCAAGATGTATCTGTGAATACGCATGAAACCGATTCCCACAACGCGTGGGATTTTTTTTTCACCAGGGTATGCGTTGACTTAAGGTTGGGGGGGGGGGTGCTATCACCCCCCTGTAAAGTCGTTTTCATGGCGCCCGCGCGTCTCGCCGATTAGCCGAAGTTAGGTTTAACAGCCGCTGAACGAGAGGTGGCGCTGTGATCGTGCGGTGGCGCCACCCTGAAACGAGGATAGACCGGCGTACAGAAAACAGCAGCGAGTCTCTTTGGGGTTTGGTTGCGTGCGTAGATGAAGGTCTCCCGCGGTGCGTCCGTGGGGGACGATACCGCGGCTGGTTTCTCGCGGGAACCTCGTGGGGAGTCGCACGTTGGCGACGCCGCATTCGCGGTACATTGTGTGTGTTATGTTTTCTGTGTATTGTATTGGCAATGTATAGGGTTACCTAGCGTGTTGCTAGTTGTGTATTAGATTCGGCTGGCGAGCTCGTCGTATGTAAAATTGTTTAATAAATGTACACGTGTTTGTTCGTTAATCGACTGCGTGACTGTCCCCGTGTGTTCCGAGAGCGGCTCATATTCAGACCCCAACATGCTAACTCTCTTTGTCTGCTTCTACCTTCCAAAAGGGGTCAAATGGATACCCGAAGAGAGTCACGGTGCCGCGACCCTCTTTTGACTCTTTTTTTTCTTAGAGTGTATGCATTGTAGCAGTGAAGCCTGAATACATTTATGATGGACAAGCTTACAATATGGCTGCTTTTGTCCTGAAGTGCGTGTAGACTATACTGTGTTCTCATTAAACGCGGTGCTTTAACAGTTCATGTGCTCGCGAGAAATGGAGGAGCAAATGCAAACAGTGCTTGTTCCAGTTTCGGGAGCCTTGTATCTGCTCACCCCACCACACCGCTAGGCAGCTTAACTGTGCTGTACACGCAACTGAATTGTGTTGCGACAGACTCGTTTCAATGTGGCGCATTTATACTCACAGAAATCAATTTGCCTAAGATAAGCCGTCGCGAAGACCTTGAAACCTAACGTGGTCTGCTGTCCGAACCCTGAAACTGCCGCCACGAAGAAGCGCTTGAACCTATCTAAGATGCCTGCTAAGCCCTTTTTCAACCACCGTCTTACTTGAAAGGCTCTTCATGTTTTAAAACAGGAAATCTGATGCGGGTCGCTGAAGGGGCTGGACGTTTGCATGCACAGTTAAACTACTTGTGCTGCTTCATCACTAAAATTTTTCAGACCGATTCATATAAAGTGATTGCCAGCCTTCGACAAAACAGTGAGATCCCACGCCATAATCCACAGACTTGTGGACAGCACTGAGCGAGATTGCCGCCATGAACCTGGCTATCATAGCCATCTTTGTTTATTTGAGCAGGTTTTCCAGCTCAAACAGCATTTTCCGAAGTCGAGAATACTCTACTGTACGTCTCACTCTTCCTAGTAAATAATTTATATTTCGCGCGCTTGCCCACTCTGGTTTCCGCAATTTATACACCTTAGATCTTTTTACTGGCAACACCACTGATATGCCTCATATCATCTGTTGGCTTTCTTAGGCCACAATGGCCCTTGCGCCATAAAAGACCACATATCATCATCCATAAATTGCAAAGTTTTTTATTCCCATGGCGCCTCCTTATTCATCAGCGGCGATTGACACCTTTTATAGACATCGCCATCTTCCATGTACAAATAAGAAATGTTACTGTGCGCAGACTTTTTTTTTACTGACGCTGTGGATGGGAACATTGCCTGACGACATGACCCTAGTGAGAGTGTCGCAACCTCGATGACGTCAGAAAAAGCAGGGAACGTAGTACCGACTTTTCGAGGGAAGTAATAAAGTCGAAGGATGTAACTAAAACCGAATGTGCAGAATGTATGTCATGTCACAATTAGGAAGGTGAGCAAATAGATTAAGACATGCGTATGTCGCCATTTCGAAGACAGTAATGCAGTTTCGGCCTCTTGTTCACACTTCTCCCATGAAATTGTTACTGGCATTAAATTGTCTTCCCTCTGTAGCAGACCTAAATGCGAGGTACCTGCTCGAAGCTAAATCAGTTGGAGCTCGCCACAGTTGGTCTGTACGGCGCGCTTGCGGCTGACCCACATAGCTGTAATCGAACTGGCAACCTTGGCGGGTGCTTGTCACGCTAACCCGGTCACAAAACAAAGCGGGGGCGACCCATACGGGCGCTCTGTGATGAAAATAGCAGCGAATCGATAGCGCCTGTCTCGTAGAGCTAGTAAATTTTGCTCTGCATGACGGCGGTCGCCAAGTTCTCTGCAGTGACACTGGGAAAGAGGAAAAAACGATCTATTTTGTCGCCCTCTCCATACGCATGCCTTGCACTAGGCATGCGGTTCGCCAGTGACCTTCTTGAATACACAACAAATAAGCATCGATGGTTTACGCTCCTACATTCGCGTGGGCTGAAAACATGAAAAACCATTTACGTCTACATGAAAGTTTCAGCGTGGACTCTCTTGAAACAAGGTGTGCGAAAAGTGCTTGCGCCAGTAACAGCATACGCCTATGTCCAGTCATTGCTGATTGCGGGTTTTCCCATTTTGGACATCTTAACAGAAGACGCGAACGTTGCACCTTTCGGTTTGTACTGTCCGTTTGTATGAAAGAGTTCATGTGTAACTACACTGCAAACATTTATCGGCCTTTTCGTGAACCACAAAGAACAAAGTGGACCTTGCTGCTTCGCATGCGTCTTTCTGTATGCTGCGTAGCCTTGTTTTAGAAGACGCATCCCATCTCCCTGCAGTACGAGGTTCACGGAAAAATCGGACGCAGGAACTGCCTTAAGGATGCGTTGTATTAAATTGTAATGTATTAAATTGAGCACAGGCACTAGGCCAACACTAAGAAAAAGAAGAGTGAAGGGATTTCTTTTTGTCGAGCCTGGTGGCACACTTGTCACCGCCCCATTATAAAGGGGGCGCTCATAGCATCCATCCATTCATCCATCCATGCTGCATGTATTGACAGTCAATCACAAAGTGCACCTATAATTTACATGCTTGGAGAAATTTGACGCCGATATTTACAAGAACGACATTTTAGTATTGTATTGAATCCATTTCCTGGATGCGCTATTGTAGCTCTCTGTAA
Source organism: Rhipicephalus sanguineus (assembly GCF_013339695.2). NCBI lineage: Eukaryota > Metazoa > Arthropoda > Arachnida > Ixodida > Ixodidae > Rhipicephalus > Rhipicephalus sanguineus. The sequence goes on from NC_051176.1 coordinate 34,623,383, forward strand.
ACGGGCCGCGCGTAACAATAACGTATCCGCGAGAAAAAACACGGGGCGTTGTCGTGTACTTCGTGACGTCGTTTACTGTTAAATAAAAGACGCTTTAATAAAGCGTTGTCCTCGTTGGTATGTTAAAAAGGCGCTAAATGTTGGGTCTAAAGGAACATTTCATTTGTACTGTCCTTTGTACAATAATTTCGTCTATGTCTTGCCCGATAATGCAAGACATATGTGTAATTCTAGAAACCGTGTATTTTTTATGCGTGAGGCATGCAAGTTATTACAAAGCGACACGAGTGCCGCTGAAGCATTGGGCTCACGGTAAAGCTGATGAGGTGCCCAACGTAAGATGTGGTCTGATTCACAATACCATATCCAGCTCCCTCGTTGGCGTCGAAGCTGGCTCAATTGAAATTGTTTGCTGCAAAGTACTCTAGAACAATGGCTCGTGTGTGGCATTCGGTTCATTCTACAGACCACCCAGTTCGAGAACCCCTCAACCCCTTTTCAATTTAAGCAATATGCTGCTGTCATTACACGCGATATAAATTGTCTTGGCAGGTGATCTTAATCTACCACACGTGACATAATAGCATTTTACTTCAGTGCTGGGCAATTCGTCCCTCCTGTACACGGCCTTCCGCGAAATGACAAATGCTCATTCCTTGCTTCAGTTTCTGCAAAAATCAACGCGGGTTATGGCTAACAGTCGACTGTACTTGATTTATTTTTTTCCAATGAACTTGATCTAGTGTATTCTGTTACCTTGAGACGTGGTATTAGTGATCACGATGTTGTCACTAAAATGTCCTGCGCCACCAAGAATTGTCGCTCTGCGCAGCCTCGCAAGGTCTTTCTTTATGAAAGAGGTGATTACATAGAATTATCAATTGAACTGGACGGCTTTCCTGCAGAGTTTAGATGTTTCAGTTCCAGCCTATATATAAATGCATTGCGGGATCTTTTTAAAACTGGAATATTGTCCTTGTGACAAACCTTTATCCCTTCGCGTGTCATTACTTCCCAGCGCCAAGACAATAAACCGTAAAGAAGTTCATACCATGATAGACAGAAAAATATAGAATCTTTCGTAAGCTTAGAAGGGTGGCGGCTTGGGCTAGTTGGTATGTCATGATGATTGCTATTAGCCCCGAGAACGAACACTGGCGGCGTGGTAGTCCCGGCGATGTGACGTCACGGCAAGGACTCTCCTTTTTATGCGCCCGCCGTCTACCCGCTCTTTCCGATACGGTGGTGATTACCGTTCATTCTCGCGACGCGAATTTCCCAAGGCAGAAGGTGGAAGTTTTCACTACTAGCGAAAGTTAAGTAACCTGTATAAAGGTTGGATAACATTGCTTATAATGGGCAAACTGTCGTCCAAACGGAAGATTAAGTGTGAATATTATGGTGCAGAACAGCAAGACATTCGTTGTTTTCACCGCGTACTCCAAGACATCGGTGCTGGGGAAGCATTTGTGCCAATGGTTTAACTTCATTACAACCTGGCGTAGACTTCACGGTTAAAACAAGTGTGTCGAAGAATTAAAAATGAAATTAGGATGTTTTCAATTCACCAATTACATTGTGGTTTTTCGTACAAGTTATGCCTGCCTCTGCAGATGATCTAGGTGATTTGACAGAATTACGCTTTCTGCTACAGGAAACTTTAGATGAACCTGTCCATCTTGAAGAATCACATAATATATCTAGAAAAATAAACAAAATAATGCTGATACACACAATGGTTTCGTAAATGATGAGATGTTAGCATACTTGAATTATGTAAACATTTCGTTTGAACAGTCCTCTGGGATTATGTGTCCGTATACCCTGATTTGTATGAACTGCTGGTCCGATCTTCCAGCGCATCACAAACTGCCATGTTCACTTAAGGAGGGAGCACTGATGATAGCAATCATTTGTAAAGCAAATGCCAGAAAGTCGAGATGAACTGTTTTGATGGCGCACTCAGCGACGTGGCCCACGGAAAAATAAACGTCCTTCACCTCAATGAGTCACTGACTCATTGACTACGGCGCATGTCCTCACAGAGGTTGATGATGCTCCGGGGTAATCAAATACATGGAAAATTGCTTTACAAGCAGGCTGTCTAAACTTGCACTTACGAGTGTAGCAGCGCCGTTGCTACGATGTTGCATGAAGCCGCAATCTGGCAGCAATAACAAGTTCCCGCAATTCACCTCAACTTGTTTTTCTAGAGAAATGAAGCGCCGAAATTATTCTGAGGAAAACGTGAACCTAAACAACGTGATGAGTGAGCGAGTACACAATAAAAACAAACACAACAGCTGCGGCGCTATTCTCGGGCAAGCGCTTTCGAGATATTTTGCGAGCCTCGATACTGCATACGTTTGTGTAACTGTGCGCGGGGCTTGGCACACCGGCAAAAACTCTGTCCGCGGATACGCGCATGCATCCCACGCAAATAACACTTCCGGAGGCAAAACCACCATATCTCTGAAAGGAATCTCTCGTGAACAATGCAACCTAATAATTAAAATATGGTGTCTTGCGTTTCAAAACCATGACATTATTACGAGGCACACTTTAGAATAATTTTGACCGCCTGGCATTCCTTAACGTGCTGCCGTTTCTAAACACATGCATGTTCTCGCTGTTCAGCCCCGTCGGAACGCGGCTTCCGTGGCCGAGAATCGAACCCATCCTCGAAGTGAGCAGCGCGACACAACACCAAAACTGATCAAAGTGTGTACGACAGAGCGCGGGCATCGCTTGCGATTGCAATGAAAAAAATCTATAGTTTTTTTATTGGTTTACTGGGAACATTATCGATGCTGTTATCGTCATTCATCTGAATCTTGGGACAAGCATAAAGCGAACGCAAACAGCGGAACAGCGTACCAAGCGAGCGCATGTTATGTAGGCACGCCACGGCGGTCGTCGAACAGTCCGTGCCGTGACCTCATCCAGGCCTCCCGCCAGACGGCGCGACCCCAACTTCTCGGGGCTTATAGTGCGAGCTCAGAACAAGGACACAAGGCACACGAAGAAGAGCGCTAACTTCCAACTATGTTTATTGTGCAGAACACGAAAATATATAGGCGAAAAAATGACGTGTGAAAAGAAGAGCAATACAAAGGCGATGAGCGAAGCAATAAATTCAATGGATGGAAACATTTAATTGATTGTCCGGCAGATTAGTGGCCTGGGCTCAGGTCTCCCATGTCGGGACGTCAAGGCCTTGCCTCTCCGCCGCTTCACGAGCCTGCTGGACTGCCCAGAGTTGACCGGCGAGCTTGGAGCTGCGCCGAGCGGCGTCTCACCTCACCGTGAGAGCATCGGGACTAATACGTTTGGCTTTAGCCTCGCTTGCCCAGAGCGTACGCTTAAGCGTAGCTGTGTCTGTCTGGCAGAGCTTACAGACGTTGGTTTTATAGATCTCAGGGTATATTCAGTGATATAGCAGTGGCTTAGGGTAAGTATTAGTTTGAAACTGTCCCCGCGTGACTGCTTGAGCTCTTCATAGATTGTCAAACAGTAAAAAAACATACCAAACATGTCCTTGTCCTGAGTTAGCGCTATAGCAATCATCTGTCGTAAGCATTATCAGTCGCCGAATCCTACATTGTACGTAAAGATGAAGGAAATGAGCAAAACAAAAGCAAGAATGATGCGCAGTGCACATGATAAGTATTCTTGCAATCTAGGACCCATAGTGAAAGCTAATCCGAAGGAAATTTGGAAATATGTCGAAAGAAAAAAGTACTCTAGCGACGCTATCCCTGGCATCATGAATGACAAAGCCTACGGCGCAGGTATCATGGCAAAAACAGAGGCCTTCAATGCTTATTTTCATTCTGTGCTGTCACGCTCAAAAGTCGAGGTTTACTAAATAGCATGATGTCGGTGAGCTCACCTAGATGAGGGAAATTGAGCTGTCCGAGGATGGCATGGTATCATTAGTACGGAAGACAAGCGTCCACTCGACAACCAGTCCTGACTTTATTTCAAATTTCATTCTAAATAACTGAGCATTGTCTGAAGCCCCTTTGTTAACTCCGTTATTTAAGATATCCCTTCAAGTAGGCGCTCTGCCTTCGGACTGGAAAATTGCAAGCGTTTTCCTAATTCATAAAAGCGGTACAAAAACAAGAACGTGCGACTACAAGCCAATTTCACTCACAAGCGTTGCTTGCAAAACATTAAAACATGTCATTTATAGAAATTTAATGGCACACTTTCAAGAAAATAACTTCTCTAGTTCAACGCAACATGGCGTCAGGGCTGGCGTTTCTTGCGATACTCAGTTGATAGAATGTTGCTATGATATCGCAGCATTCATCTACTCGGGTATGCAGGTTGACTGCATCTTTTTATACTTTAGAAAAGCTTTCGATACAGAGGCCCATACCCTGTTACTACAAAAGCTGTCCCACCTCAACATACCATATACCCTCTTGAAGTGGTTGGAAGCTTATCTTTTAGATAGAAACCAACGCATGGCACTTGGTGGTGTCCGCTCGTCTGACGTTTCTGTATTATCAGGTGTTCACAGGGGCCGTCTTGGGCACCTTCGTTTTCTTAACCCTTTGCGGTCCGTTGTCGGGCAGCGCCCGACAACGCAACACGGCCGTAGCGGTCCGCTGTCGGGCCCCGCCCGACAAGGGTGTTCGTGGTTTAAATTTTGCTGTTTTCTCACCGCGAGTCGCGCGCATTTTTTGTATACATGAAGGGCCATCTCTTGAGGAATAAGTGAGCTTTGTTTGTTGAGGTTTTACTTTTTTGACACTAGGGTGCAGCACTATGATCAGCACGGGGCCTAGAGCGTACCCACTCGCGCGCGCGGTTCGCTGAGAAGCATGGCCACGTTTTCACCGCGTGCGTTTTACTACGGTCCCTAGTAGTTTTACGGCGGTGCTTTTAGCGAAAGCGAGGATGACTTTAGTGAGGAAGAGAATTACGTGCCTCCACCAGACAGTGATGACAGTGATTCGACAGAAGTGAGTGACGAAGACGACGACGGCGGCGGTGGAAACCTGCAGTAATAACCCTGGCCTGCACACAGGGGAATGATTTGAGCGGTATCATACGTTGCCCAAATATCACTAAAAGAGTTGCCTGCAGAATGCAGGAGCAAAAATAAATATCCTGTGCGTTTCTCTTCCACAGCTTGTGTTTTTATTCGCGGCGCCAGAAACTGGCGAAATAGTTTCGGACCGCTAGAGCCGGAAAGTGGGTAAAGGTTTTGGACCGCAAAGGGTTAAACTCAATAATGACCTAAGTGAACACTTGTATTACCGTGTAAGTTTGTATGCAGACGATTGCTGTATTTACCTCGAAATTTCCTGTGAATTTCCTGTGACAATGAACAGCTACAAAGTGTGCTGAACAAAGTTATGTCTTGGTGTTCCACTTAGAACATGACCCTGAATCTATCCAAATGCAATCCGTTAAGATTCACTAACAAAAAACAGCTCCTGATGCTAAGCTATGTCATGAACACAACACAGTTGTCCCTTGTGAAAGAATATTCATACCAAGGAGTTATTTTTAAGCAACTAAACATGACATGCGCACATAGAGGACATTGTATCAAAACCTAGCAACACATTAAACTTCTTGAGACGCAACTTTAAGCAAGCACCAGCCAGCCTGAAAGAAACCCTGTATATGTCGAATGTACGCCCACTTTTGGAGTACGCGAGTAGAACTAGGAACCCTATTACTAAGGTAAACATCGATACTCTAGAATGTGTGTAGTTTAGAGTGGCCCATTTCATCACAGGTGGTTATGACAGTTTAAAATGGTCTGTCGAAGTACTTCAGGATGGTCTCTTCTTGATGACAGGCTCAATTTTTTACGTTTGTCTCTCTTTTCTCAAATATTTAATGCTTTAACAGGTAATCAGAAAGAAAACTAGATAATGGAGCCTACATATATATCTGCCCGTACTGGTCACACACTAAAGGGACACTAAAGAGCATAACGATTTTTCTGATAGTAGCAAAGTACTCTTTCACGATGCGAAAAACACGAGGCTTGCTGCGAGAACACGCTCAAAAACAAAACGTGGGTGGTGACGCCACCTAGAAGTTTCCGCACCATTCACCGTGACGTCACATGTTTTGACGGCGCCTATACTATAGGGACTACGTAGTTCCTAATCGGTAAAAATAAAGTACATTGTCGTCTGAGGGGGCCATAGATTAATATACCAAGTTCGGTGCAATTTTTTTGAGTCAATGGCACCAAAATACGATAAATGCATTTTGAAATCGGTGACGTCATGCGGGGAGATTTAGGTTGCGAAATTTAAAAATAAAACTTTGAACTCGATTTTCTCCTATATTATTAAACCTATGATGGCGAAATTAAGGACATTAGAGCTCTCAGAGTACGATTTATCGATCTAAACCAATTCATTGTTTCTCTTTAGTGTCCCTTTAAAAGCAAGCGAGTTCGTTTCCAGAATTAACCTTTCTAAATATTTATTTTTTCAGCGAACAATTAATCAATAGAACAAACTACCTCAAGAAATTGTCTCCGTTCCCCATGCAATATTTAAACTTGTGCTTTAAAGTTAGGTATACTTTAACGCAGCCTGGGCACGTTTGACAATTATTGTTTATACTTTAGTTTCTTCCTTCTAGCGATCTGCGTTTGACTTCTTCCTTTTTTTTTCTTCTTTTTTTGCGATCTTGCGATTTCCGCTTGCATATTTGTTTTCTTTTTGCTGCTGCTGCTGTTTTTGTTGAATGTTAATACATGTCAGGTGTTAATGCCGTGTCACCCTCTGGCGCTTTATTATGTATTTGTATTTTTTGTATGTGCACGTCAGTGTTAATAACCTGTCACCATTCTGCATTTTATCATGCACTTGTATTTGAATTTCAGTGCTAATACTTCCCCCTACACTAATGCCCCACGTGGGCGCTGTAGGTATTGTGAATAAATAAAAATTCGGCAGATCCCACGTACCGTGGGAGTCGATGTTATGCGAAGCATGCGGAGAGTAGGTCACTGTGGCGTAACTTTTTTACTGAGCGACACGTTACAAAATGACGCTAAAGATTTCTATAAATTTCATACGCACACATATATAATGTGGCGCCCGGCGTGTAACAGTATAGGTAAAAGGCCCACGCCGTCGTCCACCTTATATGCGTGGAGGGCAGTTTCAAGTGAGAAGAAGTCTCAAAGAGAACGCGGATTTGTTTACATGGTTAGATTAGGTAAGTATCTACTGACACGCAAACGCTCTTCATCGTTTGTATTCCCCAGATCACTAGACTAGGAAATCGGTGGTAACATTCGGAGCCAATCTGGTGTCCATGTTGTGTTCCCCTCCGAGGGGATAAGTTAGCAAAAGTTGGCCCCTGAAAGGGCTGAGCGAGTCCACCTCCAACAGCGATTGTAGAGCGCTGAGGCGACGCTGTTCGCAGAATAATCACGCCAAAATTTGTCGTCCTTTTTGTATCTATTAGCCCGAGTTTATTCCCACTGTTCCAGCATTGAAATTTCTCCAAAAAAAAAAAAAGGTCGAACCACACGTGCACCATTTTAATCATCACAACAGGTCCAGGGCGCAGAGTGGGTTGTTTTGGCCATGCCATAAACTCCGGCAACAACATATCCAGGAGCGCTGTTTTCTCACTATGACAGTTGTGGCCACATTTGTTTTAAGAGGGGTTTGACGTCCAAATACCACGAAATGATTATGAGAGCGCCGTAGTGGAAGGTTCCGGAAATTTGGACCACCTGGCGTTCTTTAACGTGTACCTAAATCTAAGTAGAGGGGCGTGCAGCATTTCCGCCCCCATAGAAAATGGGGCCGCCGCGGCCGGGGATTCGATCCCGCGACCCGCGGGTCAGCAGTCGAGCAGCAGTCGAGTTTCTATGCTGCATTTATTGGCTCAAAGCCAATAAATGCAGCATAGAACTACTCGCTGACTGCTTCGAATGATACCGATTCCCACAAGACGAAGGATCTGCCAATGTTTTTTTTTTTCCATGAATCAGTACCAAGTTGCCCTATCTTCACTCCTAAATAGAGTAGCTGTGGTTGACGAAGAAGACCTTACTAACATTCACACCCCTTTTAAGGTGCACTTATAATGATAACTTTACTGACATCAAAAACTACCCAAATAATGGTAAACATGACAAAAGTACACTTCTGGTGTTTTTCGCATTTTTTTACCTCCATGTATTTTTCGCCCTGTGTACATCAAGTGAAAAGCTCAGAAGGAAATGCTTACCAGCATCTCAATTTTGTACTTATTTTGTGTTTTGACAAAAAGTCTGCAATAAGGGTCGTCAAGTGCGAGTGTTTGTTGAGACATTCATTTTTATGGATGCAAAAGGCTTAATGGGCTTCTTTTTTGTGCCATTTTCAGGAATACACTTCTGGCAAAGCAACAAGAGTTGCTCGCCCGCCTGTTTGTGTGCAAGGCAGTGTACTGTGGGCATGAGTACCGCAGGATTTTTTTTTGGGGGGGGGGGGGGGGGGCAAGCCGGTGTAACATAGCGACCGGAAGAGCATTGGTGTAGCTTGGATGGGGTCAAGTGCAGGTGCCCCTTTTGCATGATTGTGGGAATACGCTGCTGTGTCTCACTGTACTCGTACGCTATGTCGAACAGCTCGTACATCTTACTGCATTTGGGCCAACACTGGGATTGATGCAGAGTGTAATGCGCAATACTGCGTGCAACCTTTCTGATATCGTGTTCATTTCAAAATTTCGCATTGTTTAAAAAGACGCGGAGTGGTGCCAGCGTTCTTGAGCGAAACGTAAGTCCTAGGAGGGACAGTTGGGCGAGTTGGTGTGTATCCAAAGTTAAAGAGAGTGCGAAAAAAACCACAGCAATGAGAAATGAAGGGGACAGAACGACATGCTACTAGTAACTCAAGTATAACCACAGAAAGATATAAACGCAGAGTATGAAAATATTACAAGATTAAACAATGACACATCCACAGAAAGAAATGTGCAAAAAAGGTTAATTCGGACAGTAGCGAGAAGCGCGATTGTGTCATCGAGCACCGGGAAAAATTTGTTAATGGTAGTCAAGGCGTTGTGTATTGTATCCCTTTGACACGTGAACGCGTATACATAGGCCAAACTGGCAGATGCATTAACCTTAAAGAACACCTAGAACACCTCTACAGTGTCAAAAAAGCTGTGTCAGGTGATTTGGGCATTCACCGCCACAGATGTGGTTGCGTCCAGGTGTTTGAAAACGCCCGCATTCTCGATCGCGCTCCAGGCAGAACTACACAAGAAATAGTTGAAGCCTATGAAATAGCTAAGATGAAAGAAAAATGTGTGCCATATTTAGCATGGTCGGATAAAGAAATGAACTTTCTGGAGTCATCGCTTTGACGTAGGCAAGTGCAAGCTGTTGTGTGATTAGTGAGGACACGTCTATATTAGTGAGGGCACGACTATACCTTTACATGTTGTTGCCTCGGTTTTATTATCGACCTAGTGTTATTGTATAAATAGCGTGTGCAAATAAAACCCTCAGTTGCAAGTGAATGTCTTCTCTGTCCCTGCGCTAAGCCATATGAATTATTATTCCTAATCATCTAGCGTGGCACCGTGCCTTAGCCAATTTCATTAATATTTACCCCCACTATGTAATCAATTGTAGCGATGGAATGAAAAGCAGGGAATGGGAACTGCCGCCGAGGATGGGCGGCATGATGCGATGAAATGAAATCAGGTCGTGCGAGATAGGGTACATTAGTTGGCATTCGTCCCGCGACGGACATGAAATAATGTGACGATGATTACTAAACAGTTATCAGTGCTAATAATTATTAAAAATTATGTCGCCATCTCGGATACATATTGTTTGACAGCAATGACAACTAAGTTGCAAATAATTAGTTGATTATGATGATTAACCTTCATTTATAATAATGATATCTTGAAGCACTAACAATCACTTAAATGCGACCGTCATCTATCATGGTATCATAATTGCATGCATTGAAATAGCATCTGTACTATACATGCGTTTCTACGCTGACAGTTTTCACCCATAAGAAGGCAGGAGTCCGCTTTTCGAAACGTCGGCTCGAGCACACCGGCTGTTGCCGAATTCTTCATCACAAGCTTCCACCGATGAGTTTCAAGTAAATTGATCACAGAGCGTGGTAATGTGTACGAGGCCGAGCACGTCGAGCGCCGGTTTTATACTGAGGAAAACAATCGAGAGAAAAAATAGTCTGGTATTTCGGCATGAAAAGGAAATACCTATAACTTCAGAAAACCGAGCATAATCTTGGGCTAACCTTCGAAGAAGCACCAACACTGAACATCATGCCGATCAGTAGTGATCACGCCTCCCAATCGAGATAGCACACGTAGAGGATTAAACTAGGAAAAGCTGTAGCACATCGACTCGAGTGTGTCTAGTAAGCGGCTGTTTTCGTGGCCTGGAGAAATTGTGACATGCATAAAGCATTAGATAACTGCAGATGTGGTATTGTCAAGAAATAATATTGTGGAATGCATAATTTTCCGGTGCATAACTTGCTGTACAGCAGACCTGATTTTTCCTCTCTCGTTGGTGATAAAAAATTCTTTGCAAAAGTCTGTAGTGGTACTACTATTAGTATTCCCATACGGTCTGTTTTTTTTTTAGAAAATACAGATTTTTTAATAAAAATCCTATGACAGTAAGAATCCTGTTGTTTTCACACACGAACTCCACGTCGAGGCGGAACTCCTCGGCAGCAGCTAAAATGACACTGATACGAATAATTAACATAAACTCGTTAATTAACTTTTTAGCTATTGAGTTAAGGGTAGTTGTTTATATTAGAAAGTTGTAGTGCGTGCCAATTTATGGCATATCTATCTTTTTAGAAATCACGAAAGTTGCACGTAATTAGAGATATTCGTCATGGAATTTTAAGGCCGATACCGAAGCTGTTCGCGCCCGGTGAGCAAACAACGCGACAACTCTGTTACGTGAGACCGAAACTACACGTGACAAAAAAGTGACGAGATTTGAATGAAGGCGCGTCGCGGCCGTATTTTTTCGTCAAAAGCGGCAAGTAAGCTCAGTTGCGGCAGCGGATCACCTCACCTTTGCGCGTGGTGTTTGGTGCGTATCTGTTCCTTTCGAGCTGTGCGCAGAAAAACCGCGATATCAACCTTTCCTTTGTATATGAAGCATAAAACTCAGGGGCAGCTGCTGCGGTGCTTCTTCTTGCAGACACAAATAGACTTGTGCGCATGTTGATAGTTTACAAAAGAAACAGATAAGCACCACACATCGCGCGCAAACAATAAGCTGTTCACTTGCGTATTTCAGAATGATTGCCGATTTTTTCTAAAAAGATTTTGCTTCGGGGCGCCTTGATTTAAATTTTGTCACTCCCTTGTCACGTGTAGTTCCGGTGCGACGTAACAGAGTGGCTCCGTTTCCAGCGCGCCGGGCGCGGCGAGTTTCGATATCGGCCTTGAAATTCCACGATGAACATAACTACGTGAGACTTTCGTGATTTATCAAAAAAGATTACGCCATAAATTGGCACGCACGACATATTTCTCATATAAACAACGGCCCTCATGTAATAATAATAATATCTTTGTTTTAACGCCCTAAAACCAGGATATGATCATGAGAGACCCTGTAGTAGAGGGCTCCGGAAATTTCGACCTCCTGGGGTTCTTTAACGTGCACCTAAAGCTAAGTACAAGGGCTTCAAACATTTTCGCCTCCATCGAAAATGTAACCACCGCGGCCGGTATTCGATCCCGCGACCTTGGGGTCAGCAGTCGAGCGCCATAACCACTAGACCACATTGACGGGGTAAGGACCCTCGTGTCAATAATTAAAAAGTTAATTAATGAGTGTTTGATAATTAATGAAGTGACTGTAATTTTAGCTGCGGAAAAGTTTTCCGCCTTGATATAGAGTTCTTGTGCGAAACGACAGGCGTCTGACTGTCATAGAATTTTTATTAAAAATCTGTATTGTTTAAAAAAATTAACCACTATATTCGAAAAAATTTTCTATTGGAAGTTGATATTTGCACACCCTTACACAGAAATCTAATTAGTTCTCCCGGCTTTTGTTGCTCCTAATGCAGCGTTGGAACAACAAAAGTCCGCAGGGTCAGCATCTCCCAAAGTGACAGGTGAGGAGAGAGGAAACGCTTCGGCGCCGCAGAACGCAGGGAGCACTTCCCGACGCTTACGCAACGCAAAGGTCCGCAGCTGGGCGCAGTGCGTAAATCGAAGCAGCCCTTGCAGAGCCAGTCCTTGGGTGAGGCGCGATGGGCGGCTGTTTGGATACACGCGATGCCAAAATAACTCGCGGCTGCCGAGGGAGCGGTTCCGCCCGGCAGCTCTGCGTCCAGGACTCGGTCGCATGTACACGGCCCAACACAGGCGGCAAGGAGAGCCACTTCACGCGGCCCTGGAACTACGAGAGATGGCGAAACTTTGCTGCCAACTCACCGCCTCGCCATAAAAAGTGACCCTAACTTTCTTTTTTTTTGCAGTAACTACCCTTGAGCGTTTTTCCACAGTGCAACCGCTAGACTCACTCGGTGAAGTTGAACAGACCTACGCATTTTTACACCACTTCAGTTATACTGGTATCACTCAAGCAGTCGGGCCTACCTGGCACACCGTGCGAACATATTAGCAACAAGGTGCTACTCATATCTTATGCCGCAAAGAAAGCTCTGCGCAATTCTACAATGACGTGAGGCCATTTAAAAATGATCTGCTGTTTTCATGGGCATAAAAAGCGTTTGTTTGTTTATTTACGACGTCTGTTCTCTCTCTGCGACGCTTTTGGGACATAGAGAGTTAAAGCTGACGTTCAGTAGACAGGGCTTCTGCGAACATGCGAGGGAAAAAATTCTCACAGGGTATCATATGCATTCACGAAAGCATGAGGAAGTTGCGGACACCCACCAAGTCAAGGTGAAAACACGTCATCGCACAAACAGAACAAGCGACCAGCACTAGCCCGATGAACATGTCTTAAAACGCACCTCCCTTGATCACACAGTGTGCGATAAAAGAAGCCGTACGGGTCCCGAAACCTCTCTCGTGTGTTTTCACCTTGACTTGGTCAGTGACGACAACTTTTTCAACGTCATGTTAGCTAACCGGACGAACTTTCGTTCAGCACTTGACCGCATTCGACTAAGGCGCGCGAGAGAGATCTTCGAGGCCTTTGTATCTGCCGAAGGGGCGAGCAATGTGCAAGCGTTCCCTCAATTGATCTGCTAAACAAGGAAATCCGCTATCTGACGCCACGCACGTAATTAAAATTGTAATGTAACCTTTTTTCATGCTTTCCTGTATCTATATATACATGGTTTCTTCAATAAATTTTTTTTTTGGCCGTCAGTGCCCCTCGTCGCGTCAGCTTCCTTCGTCCAGTGTTCGCGCAGTTTATAGCACTTTTGAGTTATGTACCACCTATTCCACCTTTCACCGTTTGTACTGCTTTGTTTCCCTCAGGGGACGCAATATCAGTGCATATTGCGCCCAGTGTATATGAGGAAGAGCTAGTACTTGAGAATTTCAACTGGAAGAAGGCCGAAGGAAAAATTCTCAAGTGCACTGCCCCGGGTTTAGATGGGGTTCCCGTCGGCCTCGTTAACGAACTCGGACATAACATGAAAGAAGCATTGTCGAAAGCTGTTAAGAAGCGTTTACAGTTACACGACAGGCAAGTACCGAAAAGTTGGCGAAAAAGTACAATAAACTTAATCTGTAAACCAAGGAAGAAAAGGGATAACATTCGCTTGTATAGACCTCGAACAATTGCATCGGTACTATACAGGTTGGCGATGCAGGCAGTAAAATTAAAATATAAACGTGGACAGAACATAACGATACCTTCGGAGAACTTCAGAATCAATTTCGAATCGGCAGGCGGTTAGACGATAACCTATTTGTTCTTACTCAGTGTATAAACATTTCTAAAATAGAAAACAGACCCTTGCAAGTGGCTTTTCTAGACATAACTGGGGCGTATGACAACGTTAATCGGAAATATTGTGTGAAACATTGAAAGAAGTGGGCATAGGCGACGACTGTATAAAGCTTTTGAGGGAGATGTACCGAGAAAATACAGTTTGCATATAATGGGAAGAAATAAGTAGCAAAGAGAACGTTGATATTAGGAAGGGGCTTAGAGAGGGATGTCCTTTGTCCCCGCTGTTATTAATGCTGTACATGGCGAGGATGGAAAGATCGCTAGAAAGTAGCAACATTGGTTTTAATCTGTCACACAAAAAGGCCGACGTGATGATTGAGCAGAAGCTTTCAGGTTTATTTTACGCTCACGATATTGTCTTATTTGCGGACAGTCGAGATGATATACAGCGGCTGGCGGATGTATGCGGAAGGGAAGCCCTATGATCAGGCGGTGTCATATGATCCCTATGATCAGGCGGTGTCAATACAGGGCCAAGAAATACCAAAGGTAAGCGAATACAAGTACCTCGGGGTATGGCTAAATGAGGGTGATAGATAGATGGAGGTACAGGAAAAAGCCTCGGCAGCAAAAGGAAAAAGGAATGCTGCAATAATGAAGCACACAGCGTTATAAGGACACAATTAGTACGAGGTGCTTCGAGGTCTGTGGCACGTTGTCATGGTTCCGGGGCTTACATTTGGGAACTCAGTGGTGTGCATATGGTCAGAGGTGCAATCAAGACTGGATGTGAATCAAAAGACTGGTGGACGCCTCGCTTTGAGCGCTCACGGGAAGACGACAAATGACGCTGTAAACGGCGATATGGGATGGGCAAGTTTTGAAGTGAGGGAAGCTTAGAGGAAAAGAAGGTTCGAAGAGAGGCTGAGGAATATGAAAGGGAGTAGATGGGCAGAGAATGTGCTTCGGTATTTGTATAGAAAGCGTGTTGACCCAGAGTGGAGAAAAAGAACTAGGAGGCTCACCAGTAAATATACGGCTGGCAGTGTAAGCTATATGGCAACAAAGAGCGTTAAGTGAAAAGTCAGAGAGGCGGAGAGGATTTACTGGATGGCAGGGTTGGAAAAAACCGGCTCATATTAACTACCGAAAGGGCAAACACGAAATAAAGAGGGAGGCCTTTTATGATAATTCAAGGGGAAGCGCTTTACTGTTTGAAGCGAGATCGGGTTGCCTTAGAACGCGTAGCTACAAAGCGGGATTCAGTAAAGAAGAAGAATGCACATGTCATGGGGACGCTAAGGAAACGACGGAGCATGTTTTGATTGAATGCGGAGATATCCACCCAGGCGTACGTTTGGGCACGAGCCTACCTGAAGCCTTGGGTTTTAGGTACAACAATGGAAAGCTGACCAGGGCCGTGATAAAAGTCAGTAAGAGACGGTTAGAGTATTGTTGGCAGAAAACTAGAGAGAAATGACAAAAATAAATAGTGGAAGAAATAAGGACATTCTGTCGTAAGGGGCGGAGAACTGGGCTGTGAATCTATGTTTTTTTTTTTAATAGTAAGATCGATTTAATCAAGGTAGACATTAGGGCAACATAAGAATGAAAGGAAAAAGTTTTTTTTGTCGAGCATGGTGGGATACATGTCACCACCTCGTTTTTAATCGTAGCATCTATCCATTTATGGAAGGTGATGAAAGGATGTGTGTTTCGAGGGCTCCGGAAAGACAGCGGCAGATAAGTGTTTTTGCATGCTTTGAGCTTGCTTCTATCAGTACATAAGCCTTTAGCGTAAAACGTAATGAGATATTTGTGCTTGTTACTTTGTACTGTTTTTTTAAGTCAGTCGCTTGGTTGTTCTTTTTCTTCTACCCACACGTGGCTGTGGTGTGAAGGTAAACCGACCACCTGTATACCTCGACTGAGTGTATTGGGAGGTAGTCTGTGAAATTGTGTTGATTACATATTGACAGTGTGGTGTTTTGAAGAATATGGTATTGATTGATCTTTGTGGTACTATTTGGCTTAGGGCAGCGTATGTAGTGCGCCGTGTCTTGTGGTTATTTGGTGTGACAATTTGATAACACGTGAACACCGGTGAACTGGTCTAATCATGGTCAAAAAGAGCATTAAGTGTTCAGGGTGTGTGACAGGTTTGAAAATGGAGGTTTGTGCAGATGAGAAGGCAGAAGAAGCTGACGCAAAGTGCAGACAATGTGAGGTAGAGGCGAAAATGATAAAAAAAATGATGACTGCCCAGAGTGAACTCATGACGATCGCAGAGCTTGCGAATGCCTTGGCAACAGAACTAGACTAAACTAAGGCTGTGGGAGAAATGCTTAACTCTTTCGTTAGCCTGGGAAAATTGGCAACCTTTTGTAGGTTTTAGTAATTAGTTTTTGTTGTGAGTAGTATTACTGATACAGTGTAATATTATATATTAATATAAAACTATGTGGTTGTACTTTTCAATGGTATAATATTACAAAGCGAATATTAAAGCATAATATGCAAGAATATTTGTGAAAAACAAGATTTATTGAGCATTGCATAGAACTTTTCTAATGTTGCGCTCCAAGAAGAAAGAAAAAAAAACGAAAAATAATTTGAAATATACAACATACTTACTCAACGTTTTTCCATATTACTGGAAAGTTTGAATGGTCTAGCTGAAAAAGTCACCAATATTTTTTGTCTGCCAAGTAAAAACTGCATTATATTCTCAGTAATAATGAGAACTAACAGACAATAATGCCAAGGAAAGTATAGGGGGTGTCATTTGTAGTAATTAGGATATAAATGTGAAGAAAGTAAAGCGGACGAAAAGATAACTTGCCGCCGGCAGTGATCTTAGGTTCGGTCCCTGCCGGCGGCAAGTTATCTTTTCGTCAACTTTGCTTTCTTCACATTCATATAATAATTACTACAAATAACACCCCCTATACTTTTCTTGGCATTATTGTCTGTTAGTTCTCATTAATATTGTGTCTAACAAAGAAAAACGAGCCCTTAAAAAGTCACGTTCTTTCTTTCCATTATTTCATCAGGTTACACACATATTTTTCCCTCCACGAATCTTCCAAATACAGTAATACAATTTATATAATTAAGGAGCGGAATAAATTTTCTATTGAGCCATAGGAATTCTAGCCATTTATTCTGAATACCAGCGCAGCAAAAAGAAAATCAGATACTAAAAGGTAGCACTGACCACGGCACCAAAGCATCAAGAAGTATGGCGTCACTGCGCACAATAAAAGTATTCTAAACGTGTAAGTTGAAAGCCTTCAAATTTCAATGTCTGACACTATCGAAATAGGTCGAACCATGTCTGAACGCTCTAAGGTGTAAAGAAAACCATTTTTTCTAGGGTTGGTGTGCCACTGGGCAAAACAGGCTTTACAAGTGGCATTCGTGCGGTAGTAAAGTTTCTTGTCCCCTCCTCATAGCACTTTTTGCACCTTCTCCGCGTCGTCCATCGGTAGGACTTGCTCTGAATATACTTTTTTTGGGAGGTGTAGTCGTGGAAGCTTATTGATGTCCAAACAGATCAGCAGACAAATGAATCAAGGAATTATACCAGCCGAAAACAGACGAACACAGGAAACGGTGAAGGAGACAGGAAAGCGCCTTTCCTGTCTCCTTCACCGTTTCCTGTGTTCGTCTGTTTTCGGCTGGTATAATTCCTTGATGCAATGCACCAACTAGCCCAACAACGAGTTCTACTAGACAAATGAACTTCACCATATCTGCGGCAGTGACCTTTTCCCAAGAACCGTCATCCTCGGCATAAGTCTGCTTCTACAGGATTTAGGACCACGCATACTCTTTTTTTTAAAGAAATCCTGTTTTTTACTTCTGCTGTGAAAAACATGCCCAAAACGCCGATTCTCCTTGCGACACATATTGCTTCACTGCGGAACACTACTCGGAGATCACGGCCAGGTACCCTTCTTGGGCTGAACATCACTCTCTCCAGGCTAAAGGTGATGCCACCAAATCTTCACCATATACAGCTGAGGCACTAAAAATAGAAGGTATAATAGTGCCAACATCATAACTAAATTTAAATTGGCATAAAAACTCATATGACAGAAAGCGAAACGTACTGATCCCCACCTGATTACGACCTGGGCTTGTTCTACGCTTTTTTCAATCATCTGAACTATATTTCATTAATTTTACATCATCCACAGAGTCACTTCTGCTAGAAACAGCAATAAAATCGTTTGCGGACACAACAGAATCGCCCGTAGATCGACCTTTCTGAGAGCGTCTCGCTACCGGGTCGTCCGACAACTTCGCGAACACACCAAGCGAACCTTTTTGTTTGAGTCGCTGTTAAAACTTGCCGCCTCTAGGGAAAAAAAGACTAACTATACAGAAAAAGAAACATTAGTGCTTACATGATGTGCAAGATGGTGCAACTAGTTCATAGGGCGCGTATTTTTAACGTGTCGCTCGGCGCGTTCGGGTGACTGAGAACCCCCGTTCTGTAGGTGCGGTAACGAAATAGTTAAATCAACCGAGGAAGAGCAATCGAAGGTTGTCAAGGTGCACAAAGAAGACGCAGGACACGGCGGAAACACTAGAGCGTTGACTCCCAGCGCAAGAGAGATGAAGGGGGAGTCAGGCATGGCGAAGGAAGATGCAGTGATCATAGTACCCAGCTTCCGGGAAGTAGTTTTGACGGAGGCAAGGGGCAAAGCAGCAGCCGACTCACGCTGGTCACCATGTCAGTAGCCAAGTGCAGATCATTTCAGCAGGATAGTCTGAGCACGTTATTATTGCCGGTGACTCGAATTCAGTTCGATGCGCCGAGGCAATGAAGGAGAGGGTGAAAGGCGATCAAAGAGTTTGGATAGAGACGTTTCAACAATCTCAGGCAAAATAGTGTTAAAAGTGTGCGTGGTTCGCCCTTTTGGGGACTAATGGGGTTGCCACAACCATTAATCCATTTAGGACTAACGGCACCGCGTCTAAAAGTTAGTCCCCACAGATCACCTCAGTGGACCAACATTTAGTCTTGGGGGTAATCGCGTTTTTAACGTACAGGCACTGACTGAATACACCTCAAACACAGAGCGCACAACCAACTAGCCCCTATAGCTGCTTTTATAACATTCAGTCCTCACATTGCACCTTACCGGGCAACTGTTAGTTCCCACAGTTGCACCTCGCCGGACGAATGGTCGGTCCACTCCAATACTTCATTCCGATGAACGTTTTATCCCCAGTTCAAGTAATTCGTTAATCCCTACCAATGATTTTCTAGAGTTACTGTCCGCAAGGCTTAATACTTTTTTCGCGTGTTTTTTTCCGCGGTGAGCGACAAATGTCGCGGAAAAGAACACGTGAAGAAATATCTACTTGACTGCTTTCGCCGACAATGCTACAACGAAAGACAAAAGTAAGACAATGAAATGTTTTATTTTTCTATATACAGATGAAGTTTATGCTTTCTTTCAGTAAATTCACTGTCAAATGTCAATACAGGTCCCCATGCGTTTTCACATCTCGTAGAGTCCTCTTTGTGAAGCTGCTCCAACGGAAGCGATGGATGACTGGCATTGCACGCGCCAGCGCGCACAACAGTCTGCACGTTGTGGAAAATTGCTGCGTCCTGCAAAGCACAAAAAGATTGCAAATAGTTAGTCACACGCGACAGAGAGGACGAAGGTGCACGCACGCGGCTAATACGTGCAAGGTGAATTAAAAACGCACGTTTAAAACATTGTATCAAATGATTTCACCATGATGTACATAATCAAAAAGGCATTAGGGCGGCATAGCGCAACAGCTCAAGTGCGGCAGCCGCAGCTATCACGCCAAGGCGCCGCCAACGTGTCGGCAAGTTTTCTGCGAGCGGCGTCGTACAACTCGAGCAAGCCCGTCAGCCGCCGCTGCCGCGAGCGAACCGGCGAACCTCGAGCGAGCGTCAGCAGAGCGAGCGAAAGCGGGCCCGCCCCAACCAACGGCGGCGAACTGGTTGTGAGCGAGCGACGAGGAAGCGGACGGTAATGGCGACCGATTTTCACAGAGTTCTGAAGCACAGGTAAAGTCGGCCAAAGCCCACGCAAGCCGATGCCGGTGCGTTTCAAGCGCGCGACATACAATCGAGCTCGTTGCCGGCCACCGCGATGAGTTTTGGTCGAGCACCAGTCTAGCGGCGAGGCTTCTGCCCACAATCGCGAGATCGCAGCTCATCACCACGGCGAATCCTCGATGAGCGAGCGCCCGGGCGGCCGACGGCAATGGCGGCCAATATCCAGGCGGTTACAAAGCACAGGCGAGCTAACGCACGAGCTGGCCATCGAGTACATTTCGCGCGCGCGATATGCAACACGATCAAGCCCGTTGCCGGCAATCGCGATGCGTTTCGCGCGCGCGACAGGCATGGCAGAATGAAGAATGATCACTTACTTGTGAAAGGAGCCAGCGCCGATTTCTTCCCAGAGTCAGACTGAAATCATAGATCCGGTGGCCTACTGTCTTCTCGGCTGCCATTCGCAACCGGTGGCGACGCAGCGCCGTGACTACGCCGGAGAAATAGAGCGCGGCGTGTCGACACCAGCTGGAGACTTCATGGGTGCAGCGAAACGTGAAAGCAGCGCCACACGCTCATCCACGCATATGTGTACATCTAAGGCACCGCGGCATAGTTTCAACACCGTCGAACTATAAACGTTGCGCGCGATAGAACCGCCAACACACCAACATGAACACAAGTGGGAAGACTGACCGAAGAGCGAGGAGGACGGTTAGTTCCCTTAACAACGGTTTACACGGTACGTATCTGCGCACCGGCCTGCGTCTCCTGCGCCATTGCTTCTATGGAGACTAACGGGTTTTCACACGGCACGCGTCCCTCTGTGGCTGCTTCTTCAACAGCCTATCCGTTGATCGCGTGCACCTATTGGACTCCGTTACTCCTCTTTCGGGTAATTTTGCCTTAGGGTGCAGGACAGACGTTGGGGTCAGTCATGAGGCAAGCGAGAGAAAAACTCACAGCTAAAGCTCATGGACGAAACCTCCTGGTGATTGCGGGAGGGCTAAATCACGTCTTCGAGAAAGAATCGTCAGGACTAGCGATGACCTTTGCAAAAGGGTTCAATGACATGCGCGCCGTGCCCCCCCCCCCCCCCCTCCAGGTGTATATTGTAGTTGCAGGGTAGCGGAGGTACCAGTGCGCTACGGCAACCTGCAAAAGAGCGGTTCTCAACGCAAACAAAAGAGATCTGGCAAATGAGTCGAGACAAAGGTTTCGAGGCAGGGGAAATAAGCAGGGAGGTGCACAGGTGGGGTGGCTGCCAGAGAGACAAAATTCACTTCGATAGGAGGCTTGGTCATGAGGTGGGTTGGCGACTGGCAGTTCGCGCAGTAGCTTTACTGGGGGAGGGGGGGTGCACGCTTGCCCTTAGGAGTCCGGGGCACCCAGTAACAAAGAAAACAATCAGGGGGACTCTTTGACAGATAGTATTGCGAAAAACCAGAACAAAACACGGCTGATCCCTCCGTCATAGGAACCTGTATAACACGAACGTGAAACGTGTCTGCACAGAAGTAGCGCTTCTTGTGTAGTGATATAGGAGAGCTTGTACAATGTCTATTTGTGTTTGGCAGCTATAGCACCATTTGACGTGGATGCACCCAGGTTGACACCTAGTGGCACATCTCCATCGTGACGACTAACGCCTATGATCATCGTTTAACCATTGTGATAGCTGAAGTTGTTAACATATACCTGGACACAGTGTATCGTGCATCCCGCGCAAAGATGATATCAACAAGCACATAATAAACACTGGTACTCGATATCCAATTCTTCAAAGCGTCGTCCATTAAGGAGAGAAACGGCATGGTGCGCTCTCCTGAGTTATAGGGTAACTTACGCCTGTGCTCATGCATACACTACCACACTGCGCTTCAGCAACACGGGAGGCAGAGGTTCGTAGCTTGAGCCGCGAACGCGCGCAGGCGTTCCATGTCCCGCTGGCCTCTGTGTCTCTCCACCAAGGTACGACATTCCCCGTCGACATCGTTACCTTTCTGCAGCGCTTATTGCAGCAGTTTTATTAGTTGGTGCTGCCGCACTCGAAGCATTAAGCGGTGGAGAAACACCGTTCGTCCATGCTGCACTATTCCGACAACGAGCCGTCACACGCAAATACAAAGCGAAAGGCAGAGAAAGTAACTTCGTCTAGGGCTACTGCCTGATCTTAACGCGGCCAGTGTTTTTCGCTGGCACCGAGACGCTGGTACCGAGACGCAGGGCCTCCGAGATGGCGCGCTGGCAGGAAAGCTGCCGGCGCGCAATCTCGGAGGCCATGCTTGAACTGCGTCGTCGCCGAATCGCTACCTATCGGTGCTGGCAGCGTCATGCCGCATTACTTCGCTACACCGCTCCCAGACGGCGGCCACGACCCGCCCCGCCTAGCCCCGCCAACAGAGAGCACCATGCGAGAGAGTGTGTGAGTGATATAAGGTGCGTTCGTAGAGTGCTGTGCATCTGCCTCGGTAGCTTAGTCGGTAGAGCGCCGGGCGCTTATCGTCGCGGACCGAGAGGTCGCGACGATGAGCGGGGGAATCGTTCCCGGCGGGGGAACGTTTCCGTATAGTTCATTTTTTAGCGTCCTCAGCGTCATATCCGTGACGGAAATACGTCACTGAAGTCTCGGTGGACCCCGGCATAAAACACTTTCGTGTTAAAGTGAAGGGAGCACGTGCGTGTTGCAATAAGTTACATGAACATGCAGGGCAGCAGAAAAAAGGCCACAAAATTCACCGACGATTGCGACACTCCCTAGCGCAAACTTTGTGCGCAGCTTCGTGTTGGGGCAACGCAATCTGTGCTTGAAATTTTGGCTATCTGCAGTTGTAGCAATGTAACATTCGTTACAGATTGCTTCAGAAACTGCCAGCGCTCGGTTGCTACGCACACCGCTCTGTCATTGTAGGCCTCGCGAACCAAGCGAAACGCCGACAGCGTTCGAGCGCTACGCACACCACTGTGCATTGCAGGCGTCGTGAAACAAGCGAAACACCAACAACCCCGTTAAAGCAAGCGAAGCCAGCCGCAGTGCACGTGCCAGCCCTCTATAGACACGAGCTCCGACCGAGGGGCCAGCGCGCGTGACGGAAGAAGAAGGCGATGTTCAGTGCCTCGTCGCTTGTCATGTCGACAGACTCCGCGGTCGCGCTCTTTCGTTCTCGTTCGCTCTATCGATTACGCGGACGCCTGCAACGCCAAGGGCGATGCCGCTCAACGCAGGAACAGGCGCCAAAGAGCTGCGCTCTAAAACTTGGAGGACGCTTGAGCTTTGCCTTCAAGAGTAGAACGCGATAATGTAATCGGGACCCGTGCGCATCGCTTTCTCAATTGTGAGCCTGGCTTCGGTTCTCGGTGCATGCCTCAACCGTGCCACAAGGAAACGAACGTCTGTGGGCGCAGCATTGGCCGTTTCAAACTATCCTAGAATGCCTACTGCAAGTAGAGTTGCGCAGTGGCCACGACGCGATAATTCTGACGTTAACTCGAAAATTCTGGCGATAACTCGAAAATAGCCTCTTGGATATCTGCTTTTCTCTCCAATCGTACAAAGTATGTTTCTTTTATTAATGCTGAGTCCAACTGCGCCGGCGTGTTTTCTGGAGTTCCCCAGGAATCCGTACTAGGACCAACACTCTTCGTCATCTACACCAATGACATTTATACGGCTTTGGAAGCAGGTATTACAATGAGGCTCTTTGCAGACGACTGCGTCATATACTCTCCTACTATCAGAACAGAGGACCAGTTAAACTCGACAAATCTTTAGATAATATCGGAAAATGGTGTGAAAAACATGGTATGGAAGTTAATACGGATAAAACTATGTGTATAACAATTACCCATAGAAAGACACCACCCCACTTTAAATACACCCTCCCTGGGGCATACATCAAACACGTGAATACCGTAAAGTACTTGGGGGTCACAATAACGAAGTCTTTAAAGTGGGATGTTCACATTGA
This sequence comes from Rhipicephalus sanguineus, assembly GCF_013339695.2. NCBI lineage: Eukaryota > Metazoa > Arthropoda > Arachnida > Ixodida > Ixodidae > Rhipicephalus > Rhipicephalus sanguineus. The sequence goes on from NC_051176.1 coordinate 34,647,300, forward strand.
GCAGATTTCTGCACGAGAATTCAAACAACTAGGCTTTTTAAGGCGTAAACTGACTAGCACTTCTCGGGTTAAACTGACAGCGTACAAAACACTAATTAGACCCGTCCTAGAATACGCGGCAATAGTTTGGAACCCGCACCAAAAGACCATGTCTTATGTATTAGAAAAAATTCAAAATAGGGCTCTTAGATTCGTTTATTCAAAGTATGCCAGGCAGGAGAGTGTTTCCGCACTGCGCCTGCTAGCCGACGACAGCTGGCTTGTCTGAAGTCTTTTTTCCCTTCTTTCGAACAACTCAGTAAATATAAATGAGGACATATACCTAAAAGCTCCGAACCGTTTCAAGAAGAACGAGAAATGCATACGCCCATTCTTGTCGCGTTGTGACACGTTTAGGTATTCTTTTTTTCCAGCAGTTATGAAGTTGTGGAATGACCTGCCGAATGACGTCGTCAGTGCTCAATCATTTGATTCATTTTCGTCACTGCTGGAATCTCATTTACAGGCATTGCAATAGGTTCAGTGGTATCGGTGCTCAAATAAAAGGAAAAACAATGTATCGCGCATGCACTTGCACATTATTACACGCGTTCAACAGTTTTCACCTGTGTGTATTTCATGTTATCTTGTTCCTAGGGCATAACCTACTACATTTTTATTTGTCTTGAACATATATGCTAGTCTTTTTTTTTTCTTTTTTCACACCCTTGACATACTTATATGCATGGTTCATCTACTGATTGACTATAGAAAACAGCGCTAAAAGACGGGACGAAGAAAGGAGACAAACCAGTTTGTGGTTTGTCTCCTTTCTTTGTCCCGTCTTTTAGCGCTCTTTTCTGCTGTTCATCATGAACCAACCAGCCCAAATGCGTACCTTATTTCATGTACTGCTTTTTCTTTCCTGTTGCCGCTGTTATGGTTGCCATGTACTGCGGATTTTCTCTTTTATTTTCCTAATATGAAGTCCCCGTTATTTTGTATGTCCTCTCCTGTATAGACCTGAAAAGGCCCACAGTATTGAATAAATAATAATAATAATTCTTCGTTTTTCGAATCAGCGTAGGCCTGACTACACGTCCGTAAGGCAGCACGCGAACCTACGCAGCTGCCCACTTTGTTGATGCTTTCGCTGATGAATAAATATGATGACGATGAATAAATATATCTGAGCGCTTTGTAATGAGGGGCCTTTAAACATCCACTCGTTGCGCAATTATCTTGTTTTGACGCCTGGCGCGATTCTACGCTTCTGCCACATATTATTACATGCGTTAAGGAGACTACTCACGCTACATGACATTCATGTAGTGTTTTTTTTTTTCTGAAGCAGTTTCAAACAATAGCGTGGATCGTGTGCTTGCCTCGCAGAAGGCCCGAGTTTCATTAATTGCATCTTTCTCGATTTTTCAGTCACGGGCAACGCTGATTTTTCGCTCACAACCAGCGACTACGACGCCGACACCGCAATTTTTGCGAAACTAGCTCTTTAACGCTCCCGCGTTAAAATGGTTAGAGATTGAGGAGCAGTTGAACAAATACGGTTAAGAAACACACCTTAGAAACTTGGAAGAGCCGCCGCATATTGAAAATTATGCTTGAAAAGCGTGCAACAGTATCATATCAGAAAAGAAAGGTGAGGGTGTTGGAATGCGAGTTCATCGCGGAGCCAGGATAGTGGGAAGCAAACGCGTACAGAGCACCCCTGGGTTTCGGGCACAGTAGATGGAAAGAAAACATGGCTAGGGGTAGCTTACTTGTGGACGGGGAATAACTGCAGAGAAATGAATCAGGAGATAGTGAATTGCATAAGCACGGATATTGAGGAATTTGGTAATGAGGCCTAAATCATCCTGTTAGGGGACATGAATGCCCCATACATGACCTTGACGGATATTCAGACACCAATGGGAAGCTATTGGTAGATCTCCGCGAGCAACATAGTCTTGAGATAGTTAACACGTGGCCAAAGTGTGACAGGAGATATAACTGATTAGCGAAAAAAAACAACGGGCGAGGTAGAGATGACAGACAGGACGGAGCGCATAACTTCAACTGAGCATTTATTCGCAGAAAAAACACAAAATCACAAGCTGCGCAGGTGGTTGCGTTTTTTCTGCGAATAAATGCTCAGTTGACGTTATGCGCTCCGTCCTGTCTGTCGTCTGTACCTTGTTCGTTGTTTTTTTGCGCTAATCAGTTATGTCTGCAGTTAATACCTGCTAACTAGTCCAACTCACGTCTCTAATTCAAAGTGTGACAGTGTACTATCAGCGCGAAGACACGAGGACGAGAACGCAGTGTGTCGTCCTCTCTCTCGTACTGGTGTGTTTGCGCTGGTAGTGCACTGTCATAAATTTCCAACAAGCCCAAGCCGCCAGCCTTGTGAGCCTAAGTGTGATGGGTAGGTCACGTGGAAAGTCGGAAACAGGCAATCGAACGTTCACTATCCTCTCATAACAGAGCTAATTAATGACAAACTGAGATAAATCATAAAGGACGAGGAATGTATTAACAGCTTGGGTTGTGATCATAAACGCATAGCATAAGAAATGAGATATATAACTGGAAATGAGAGCATAGACTCCAAGTTTGGAAGCTCGTATTTGAGTTACAAAAAATAACAAATATAGCCGCAAGAGAGGAGGAAGAAGTAGGCAAAATACCAGGCAAGGACTGGGAGTCAAGCCTTCCAGTTCGTTATTTTTTCTGCATCAGTCAGTCAAACATGGCGTTCTCCCACGATTTCAAGCACGAGTATCGGCGCGTTACTAAATTTTTGTGCAAAGAAGGAAGTTCCGCCAAAGAAATCCGCAGTAAGACGGTGAATGCGTAAGGGAGTGAATGTCCTTCACATGCTACAGTGACTCGGTGGATCAATGAGTTTAAACGTGGTCGCGTGCACGTGGAAGACGACCCAAGGCCACTGCGACCGACCACTTCAACTTATTTGGACAATTCAGCTTTCACAGACAGCCTTATCATAAATAATCGCCGAATAAAGGTGTCCGAAGTTGCTGAAGTGTTGAACGTTTCCTATGGCAGTGCTTTCACTATTACCCACGATGTTTTGGTATGTTCAAGGCCTCGGCGCGATGTGTGCCACAGAACCTCTGAGCGCAAGATGGACACCACGTTCATTCATCAAGGGAACATTTGTACCTCTATTCAAGCGTCCCAGAAGATTTTCCCGCCTGCCTTGTGACTGGGGATGTGACGTGGCTGTATTACTGGGACTCAGAAACAGAACAGCCTATGCAGTGCAAGCATCCGGGTTCCCCTTCCCCGAAAACATTCAAGACTCAAAGCTCAGGGAGGAAAGTGATGGCGACACTTTTATGGGACACAAAGAGGCTCCTGCACATTGGGTATCATGAGAACAGTAGGACAGTTGCAGGCGAATACTACCGCAACGTTCTTCGGAAACCGCGTAAAGCCATCTCGGATAAACGCCTAGGATTAGCGACAAGAGGTGTCCTCTTCCTGCAGAAAAACGCCCCGGTTCACAGGTCTCGTGTTGCCCAGGCTGACATTCGAGATTGTGGTTTTGAACAGCTGGACCACCCACCCTACAGTGTCGACCTGGCCCCGAGTGACTTTTATCTATTTCCGAATTTGAACAACAGTGCCTTGGCAAGTTTTTTTTGCAGGTTATCAAAAGCCTTCCGGAAAAATCGGAGAAGTGCATTAATGTGCGGGGAGATCAGGTTGAAAAATATCTTTTTTTTATGGTCAGGCAGTTTTCATGATATGCGAGTTGCAAAACATTTTGATCGCCCGTCCTATTACCCCGGCCGGTAAAGCACCGTCCCGGTGCCTCATATGATTAAAAGGGCGTGTCACCATAGGGCTTTAATCGAGAAACGTGGACGATGTCAGTTCTGGGTGTAGCATTCAATGAGATGGTGGTTTTTGAGTTGGTGGCTTTTGTGCTGACGACGAGAACCGGGCTCGGGCTACTGTGCGTGCGATGAGAGCACTGGTGATGGGATCTTGAGCGTACGCAGTGGTGGATGGTGGGTCAGACGGAAGCAGGATGTCGAAAGATAGTAACGGATCACGACCAAAACGCACATAAAGGGTGAGTAGCCGGCAGTCTGATGACGCGACGAGTTGTAGGCGAAGGTGACGAACGGGAGGGCAATGTCTCAATCGGTGTGGTCATCAGATACGTACATGGAAAGCATTTCCGTCGGTGTGCGGTTGAGGCGTTCCGTAAGTCCGCTAGTCTGAGGGTGGTAAAACGTGGTGAAGTTGTCACGAGTAGCACAAGACTGAAGTAGGTAATCAACCACACGAGACACGAATCAGCGGCCACGGTCTGTGAGTAGGTGACAATGAGCGCCATGCTGGAGAATGATGTCGTACAGGAGGAAATCGGCAACGTCAGTCGCGCAGATGATCCGTAGCGCTCGAGTGATTGCATACCGAGTTACATAATTCGTGGATACTGCAACCCATTTATTTCCAGATGTCGAAGTTAGAAAGGGACCTTGCAAATCCAACCCCACTCGATAAAACGGCTCGGCTTGGACATCAATAGGCTCAAGACGACCGGTAGGGAGAGTCGTAGGGTTTTTTAGTCGCTGGCACAGGTCACAAGATGCAACGTAGCGGCGATGGGAGCGATAACGACTGTTACAGAATAGCCGTCGTGGAACACGGTCGTAGGTTCTGGAGACGCCTAAATGTCCGGAAGTTGGCGCGTCGTGAAATTGTTGCAGGACATCTTTGCGCAGGTGACGTGGGACCACGAGTAAAATTTCCACGCCATCGGGGTGCAAGTTGCGGTGGTATAAAACGCTGCCTTGAGGCAAGAACATGTTCAGCGAAGGGTCAGTATTGCCGGATTGAAGGCGGTCAATGATGGAAAGCAACGATGGACCTCGAGGTTGTTCATCCGCCACGTGTAGAAATTCAGTGATGGCAAAGATGCAGGCATCGGCTTCCATCTCGTTCGAGCTGGGTGGATCAACAGGGTGCCGGCATAAGCAGTCGGCATCGCTGTTCAACTTGCCAGATTTGTACACTACCGTGAAGATGTACTCCTCCAGTCTTAAGCCCAACGGCCGAGTCTTCCTGCAGGATTCTCTAATGTTGACAGCGAGCAGAGCTCATGATGGTCTGTGATGACTGCGAACGGGCGTCCATATAGGTACGGACGGCATTTCGCGACACCCCAGACAAGAGCTAAACATTCCCGTTCAGTAATGGAATATTTTTTTACGAATGTGACAGAGGGCGGCTAGCATAGGCCATTACACGGTTTGTGGCATTCTGTATCTGAGCGAGTATAGCACCAATGCCATGGCCACTTGCGTCGGTGCGAAGCTCTGTTCTAGCGGCTCGGTCAAAATGAGCCAACGCAATATTTAGAGAAAAAATCAATTGCAGAAATATTGGTCGAAGCCGCAGCAAAATGCTTACAGGACAGGCAAATACCAGACAGTTGGCGAATGATGATGGCGATTAGTGTGTTTTTGTGGCGCAAGAGCCATGTAGGCTGTGATGCAGGTTTTTTTCTTGTTTGTATTAGCTCTTTATGGCTGAGCCTTTGGGGGCATACCGAAAGACAAGGCCGTAGAACAGAAACCACACAAAACTTTTTTATAAACAAATAAAGCGAAAAACAATCTATCTACATCAAATTAAACACTACACAAAGAGGTCAATGCACACTATAAAACACTCCTAACGACAAGTAAAATGAAAGTTCAGAGACTTAAACTAAGCTTTACTAAGTTAATCTAAGTTAAACTAAGTTAATCGCGGATGAGCGGCGGAATAACTGGTGGTGTCTCAGCATGTCGTTTAGGGCTGTCTGACGCATACGCAACCGGAGCGAGATGGCTCCAGCTTCAAGAGTTGACGGAGACTGGCTGGTGAGGAAGAAGAAACGTTAGCTGCATGGGCGACGCAATGCCAGGACAAACATGGCCAGTAACTGCACGCACAGCTCGAGCCCGTAGTCCGACTGCCGCTGGAGCCTTGGGCTGGAGTTCACGCATCATTGCTGTGGTCGTCTAGCACGGGAACGCGACGGCTGGAGGCTCCGGCCGGTTGAAGCCCTGGAGGCTTTTCAAAGGCACACACTTAGCCCATTAGGAACCGGTTTCTTTTTTTATGAGATTTTTCAAAACAGATGTCATTTTTTATCGTATAAGCTTTTAAATAAGTCACACTGAAACTTTCATTGCGAACGTGCTCTCAGTTTACAAAATATGGCCCGTGACCATATGGTCACGCTGGGCCCTTAGACTGCAGCAAAAATCACAAAGTGGGAAATTTTATTTCAGGCCTTGATACATTGCGAAAAATGTAATGAGTTGTTTGTCAGTCACTTAATTGTTGTGATATGGTATGAAACACTGAATGCACATGCCGACATCACATTTTCTGCACTGTGTGCGCACCGTGCTGTTGCAGCTGTCTCCAGCGCACCTGCGCCTTTTGCCGTTAGGCACGGTTCCAACGATGTGGGCTGTTTTGTCATACCGTGGGCCACAAAGCGCACTGTCACCAAGCGTCGACGTTCTTCTTGTTTTCCCATCGTGTGAGGTAGCTTTGAGCGATTTGCCTCCGAAATTCAAGTTGAGTAATGTTGGATCCTGTGCTGCAAATAAGCGTCCAACCGTTGCTTATGGCTACGTCGCAAAGCCAAGTGAATATCGGCCACCACCATTTCTTGCCGCGAATTGCAATCCGCTAGGCACCTACGTTCGCGTTCATTTGGTCAGTGCCTCCCATAAAACTGTTATATTGGGTAACGGCATTAGGGCGAGGCACTTTGATCCTCCTCTTCTGTGCACGGGAATACCTGTCTGCAGATGACATGGGCTCTACGCCGTGCACGCTGCTTGCGATTGTTACAACAGAGTTGTCCTTCCAGCGCACAATGATTATCCCGTCATCCGAAAGCGCGTGCTCTTCGTACCCACGGGTCTTGCGTTTTATGTAATCAGGCCGAGCGATGGGGCATTCCTTCGGCACACGGTTTTGCCTCACTGTGCCCGTGGCTTCATAGTTCTTTTCTTTCAGGTGCCTGAATAGGTGCAGGCTGGTGAAGAGATTGTCGAAATAAAAGTGAAATGGAAGACGACGAACTTCGACCGGAAGTTCATCCACGATTTCAAGGAGAGGTGCTGCTGCTTTTTCGAAGACCTTTTCATACTGCGTGCTTGTTGCGATGTCTTTCTGCTTTCCTTGATATACTTCAAGGTTAGCAAGGTAGCGATTTTTTGCATTCAGGCACCACACTTTGTACCGAAGACAATTGGTTTTCCGCGTATGAATTGCTTGCAGCCATGACAACCATAATATATTCTATCATGCTTTCGTCATAACTCAATTGACGCACAGGCTGAAAGTGCTGCAGAAACTTTGCCTTCAGAAGTTTCATCAGGGGGCGCAACTTTGCCAGTTTGTCGCTCAGGGTGAGGCTCGTACTGTCGGCACAGTGAAGAAACCGCATAATTTGCACGAAACAGTTTCTTCGCATGGCGTTGTATACCATTTCGTTACGCATGTCGGTTCCACTGTCCCAGTAGCACTTTTTTCCCGGCAAGCGGTTCTAACCGGAAAGAACCAGCACGCCAAGAAAACACTTGATCTCCTCTTTTGCGACCTCAGGGTCCGGCATATTCAAAAATAAAGCATAGCTTCGTGTTTGTTCTACCAAGAGATATATGACACTTTCATGAAAAAAGAGCTCAAACAATTCTACAGGCGAAAGGTTCCTGTAAGCGGCGAAATTCTGGTCTGGAAATATTGCGGAACTTTTCACAAGGTCCCTATTCTTTCACTTGATACTTGAGAGTGAATTCGCGTCAGCGCTTTTATCTCCTGCACCTAAGGAAATGCTTGGTGGTTTATCACCTTGTTGTTCATACTCTGCTTCATCTTCATCGGAATCACATCCACCAATACGACGGCCATCTGCAAGAACGGTTTCAGCACCTGCTCTAAGCTGCTTACTACTGAGGTTGTCTATGAGGCCACCAGAATCCTCGTCAACGGAATCTTCGTCTGAGTAGATTAGGTGGCAGCCTCCGGTGGCTCAATGTAGATAGCCGACACATCTTCATCGTCCTCTTCGAGTATTCTGGTTATTTCTTCTAAAGTCAACCTGGGCAGACAATAGATTGACGCATTAGTGCCACGGAATTACCCTACAAGGAGCGTAAAACGAAGTAACGAAGCCCCTGAATCATCGTATTCGAACTCACCTAGCAGTGACTTACGCGTTCTGCTGGGCGTTAGGCCTTTCTTTTCCTTTCTCATAGCCCGATTCCCCGATCTATTGGCCGATTAGCGGTTCTGTGCTCGTATATGTGGAGTGAGCGTAGTAGCCATTCGACGCAACTCCAACCTAGTAGTTGACGTAACCTCACGCCGAAAAGAGGACACCGCTGTATTGTATACCCGATCGTGCAAGTGAAGTTTGTAATTCAATTGCGCACACAACTACCAGCACGCAGCGAGCGCACACCGCACAATACATACATCACGTAGTCCGATAACAACAACAAAAGTTTATTGCCCTTATGTATGAACAACACCTCCAAAAAAGCGATACGATGCCTTCGGCGCATGTCATGTACGGGATGTCAGACGCCAAAAACAAACGCTCACTTGTGTTCTGTGTTGACACACTGAATAAGAAGCAACAAAGCGCACATTCGAGAGCTTCGCATGCAAATGCCCTGCATTAGTGATCAGCAATGATGCAGACGTACTACCTACACATGAAAAGTGACATCCGGTACTTTCCGCAGTGCACGCGATTTGCACCGGGTATACGCAACAGCTGGGCATGGGGTAGCTTTCCTAAAGAACACACAGAAGGAGCAGCATGCGTGAATCGACTGCGCCGCGTTCACGGCGAAAAAAAAAAGACTGCAAAAGTTTCGCGACTCGCTCGATGCGCGCATGCGCTTGCAAACGACGCGACGGAAATCGCGAAATGCTTAGCTGCTCCTTTGCTAGGAGGCGATGCAGGCGTTTGCGATGTGGAGGCTTCAAGAATGGGACGTCAGAGCCTCTCCTTATTATTCCTCCCTCCTTGCGTTACTCCATCCCGCATCCGGTCTCCCGCAACTGCGCACGATGGAATGGAAAACCTAGCGAGGTTCTGTAACAGGGAGTGAGAAGGAAGCCAATCGCTGCATTGCCCCTTCAGAGCAGCAACTTCCTCTGTTGCACGAGCTTTAAAGGCCAAATCCGGCGATTTTTTGACCATGTCAAAGTAATGGTGTTTTTATGTTCCTGAAACGCTCCTGTCACGTTTCCGATAGCAGAAATGCTTGGAAAATTGGACGATAATTTTAAATAAGCAAACACGCGCAACACCGAAACCCAACCAAGCAGTACTGTATTCGCGAGACGTATAGTCGGCAAAAACCGGAAATCGTGCAAGGCATGCCAATCCCGCCAGCGCGTAGTATGAAAGCTGCGAAAGTGGCGAAAGGCAGACGCTCAGGGGAAAGGTGACCCCTTCGCAACAGCCGCACCATGTCTGTGACTGACCGTGCTACGTGCACAAGCTCCTCGGAGCTGTCGGAAAATGACAGGTGCGATTCGGACGCATCCAGGCGGCTCAAGTTTGTGGGGCCGCGATCGGGTAAAATGCTATCGCTGAGAAGTTTGTGGACTAATTAAAGCTTCTTGATATTGCTATAGGAAGAGCGCATAAGTTTGGCAATAGTGGCGTTCAACATCGCGTTGGTAGGGCCGAAAAAAATTTACTATATGCGAAGTACGAGCCACCTTTCGCACGACGCGCAGCTCACCGCATATCGACAGGCCCAGTCACGGTGCACCCTGTATACGTTACGGAAAGTGTTTCTGTACGGTAATGTTCACGCACATGCACTCTTCAGCCGTTACCGTATTACCGCACTTTCCGTGCGGTAAACGGGCCCTGCTAGCTAAAGCGATCTATTGTAAAGGCGCCGGGTAATCGTTAGCTGCGAGTGTTTCGTGACTGTCAAGGTAATTATGCGGGGAATCATGTGCAGCCCACAACGCCACACCACTTGCCACTCATCGCACGCACGCCCACACGCGCACAAGGAACTGAAATTCGCACGCCCAGCCAAAAGCGCTGCGCAAACGTACACAGTTGTTGCCTTGTCGATAGAAGACGCTGTGGTGGCACCTCGGTTCCGTCACTTCCTGTTTGCCAAAAATTACGTCACGCTTACAATGTTGCCAATAATTCTGGGAAGCAAGGTGGAGGAAGTTGGGGCGATAAATAAAATTCATTTGTAATGAATCTGCATATCTCTCCAGCCTGTAATTTAGCATAAATGACGGGAACGTGAAAAGGAACGCACCCAGCGAATTTCATTGAAATACACTGAGCTATAAAAATCGCCGGAGTTGGCCTTTAACGCCCCGCCCTCTTGCGGCAATCGCCAATGGGAGAACGTTTCTCCCCGACTTACATGGCTTCATGTGCGTGCGCATGCGTACGCCGTGATCCCGTGCCGCACCGAGGCACAGCGGCCGTATAACGAACTGCTATTCCGTATTCCGTTTTGGCCGCCATTAGCGCTCCCTGATTGGTCGCTTCACCTGTCAGTCAAGTGACGTGTCGGAGCCCCGAAGTGTAGTGACGTCGAATTGGTGAGTACGCGCTCATTATGCTAAAATATACGGAATCGGTTCCGCCGAAGCGAGAGACAGACAGCGAGTAGCCCCGTAGTCAGACGGAATAGAAAAAATGGTAGTGCCAGCGTATTTGCCAGAGGCTATTTCGCGTTGTTGGCGGCGGTCGCTCGGCAGCACCGTGGGAGCCCGACGACGCGCTCGACATCCCAGCCGATGAAGAAGAGCGGCGTCACTTCTGACTGAATAAAGAAAGGTGGCGCGGTTGTGTTACGAAGTGGCCGAGGAAGGTGCGCGACCGACTGCGCTGTCAGTGGTGCCTGTGGGGGTTGTGCGGCCTTCGGTTTTTCGCGACTGGCAGCTTTCAAGCCTCTTTTAGAACCGAGGATACTATTGTCACGGGGTCGTGACGTCGACGAAGGCAGCAGTCGGCGTCTCCAAAATGAAACTCTTTATTTGGCCGAACTTGTGGCCGGGTAACGGAAAGTCAAACTGCAGCGATACACGCTGTACACTGATAGCGGCGAACAGAGCGTCGGCCGTCGATAAAACTGATCTGTAGCAAGGCGCGTCGGCATTTATACATGCGGCATCGAAGATTCGAGCCTTATCGCTGATGGCTGCGTTAGAACGAGAATAATCTCAGCTGTTCGCGTTTTCGCACTAAAGCCCGTAAGAAGATTCTAACATAACATGAAAGGTTCTCAGACAAGAGGGCGTGGCTTGCGCAAAGAAGCGGCTACGCGTGCAATGGGCTAGTTACATAAGAATAACAGAAGAAGCGCGCATGGCACAATTGGCATCATGCAACCCGCGGTGAGCAGACTGTGTGAGATGTTGTGGCGGAGGTAATCGTGCACGCCGGGATCTGTAACAAGTGGATTCACTTCCCGTGGACGCCAGATGAAAAGGGGGCCTCGAACGTTTCCTACGGCTGCCGGCGTCATCGGATGCGTGGACGGCAGCGTTGCCAATATCATTGCTCCGAAGGGCGACCATTACAAGGCGGCATTTGACCGCGAAGGGGGCATTATGCCCACATCGTCGTGCTAATTGTTATCGGTCTTCCCATCCTTTCCAGCGCATGTCCGCGCAGCGAAATGTGGCTCACAGTTGTTCACGCTTTCGTCAGATTTGCGACGTAGTCATGGGAATCCTGCCGTGAACCACTTCTGGGGTCAGGCTACGACACCCACCTCTGGCGGACAACGCGGCTGCGTGAGCGCTTCGAAGGAGCACGGATTGCCGCGGCTGTACCTTCCAGCCTCTAGATGAGCAGAACAAAAAGTTGCGATATTCATGGATTGAGGTAGCGGAATATGGGTTCGCGCTATTGGTAATGCCCTGTTTGATTAGCTACACGTACTTGGTAACTGTGACAACTGACAGGATGTCGCTCGCTGCATGTGTATCATCTTGCAGCTATCGGTTATCCGCTCCAGAATATCGTAAAATGAATCGCAATTTCATGACAGCCTATTTGTAGTAGCCATGCTTCGCGTAGTACGGGTAAGTCAGGCTGGTGAAGTGTAGCATTAGACCATGTAGATCCTTCTATCATTGCTATCTTTGTGTGGCTCGGACTTGTGGATCTCTGACATTGAAGTAGTACTTACAACACACCGCTTGTATTTATGCAGGTGACACAGACTACAAACCAGGGCCATGGCTCCTGACACCTCTCCGAGGCTGTACTCCCAAAGACAGTGCTAAAAAGGTAAGTGCTACACCGCAGATGCTGCAATGCAGTCTTTAATGAATCGTTGTATTTGCCTATTGAATAGCTGCTTTCCCTGACTTCAGCGGTGCCATACCTTCATTAAGAATCAGAATCTGCATCTCACATTGATGTAGCATGTGCAGTGTTGCACTTGACTGCATTGCAGAAGGTGACAGAGGTGTTAATGATTTTAGTCATGATGACAACAGTGAGCATAACAGTGTTCTCAGTGATGACCCCCAACCACTGCTTAGACAAGGAAGGTCATCCCTGTCCACATATATTCATGGACAAGCTGTCCGCAATGGTAGTCCGCTATTTGGCTAACTGCACCACTGAAATCAGCACTAGGCACGTGCCACTTCAGTGAGAAGCATGTACCTAAGAAGAAACAATAATATATGGGGTTTCCATGCTAAAAACATGATACGATTGTGAGCCAAACTGAAGTGGAGGACTCCGAAGTTATCTTGACCACCTGCGGCTCTTTACGTAAGTGCAGTAGTGCTTCTGCATGTGACCTGCATCACTCTAGGAAGAAAAAGAGTATAGGTGACTCTTTTCGGAGAGCTCTGACTTGCCACAAACACAACTCGCTTTAAAGAGTGACGGTGACTCACTTGGTGGGTCAGAGTCGGCGCGCTGTAGGAGAGTACTCTGACCCTCTAGGAAGAGTGGAATGACTCTTATCCGAAGGATCATATTGCCACTGATGAGGGAGTCCGACGACTCTTGCTGTTAACACTCCTACAGGATCAAATGACACCCACCGAAGCGTCAAGCGACTCCACAACTATTTTAAGTTACTCAATTGACCCATTCTCTACTTCTGCGCGACTTCTGTTGGAAATAGTGAAGTGTTCATTTTAAGCAAGTCCAATAATAATTGCTGTTGTGCGAAAATGCCGAAGGCGAAAATGTGTGAGGCCCGTGTACTTAGATTTACGTGCACGTTAAAGAACCCCAGGTGGTCGAAATTTCCGGAGCCCTCCACTACGGCGTCTCTCATAATCATAGCGTGGTTTTGGGACGTTAAACCCCAGATATTATAATTATTGCCGTTGTGCCCAGCGACTGCAAAAAACGAATAGTTCCATTTTAGCATTATTTTAATTAAACTCGTCCAAACAACACGCCTTTCCCAGCAGAGTAATCTAGAAAGCTCGGAAAGGTGGTCTGTGATTTCCAATTAAGCTATGAGGTGTTCCTTATTTACATGCTTGTATGAGTACAGCCAGTGCTGGGCAGTATCGAAGATACATGTATCTTAGATACACTTTGGGTATCTTGTATCTGTATCGCGATACGTCTCGAAAGACGAGTATCTGTATCTGTATTTCCGATACATTCGATAATGTATCGCGTATTTTAAGATACAAGATACTTCTATCGCAACACAGCCGTGCGAAACAATAATCGCTGGCAAAACTCCGCTTCTCAAGCTGGTACTGGTGCCACTAAGCGATCTGAATAAGTCTAAGGGCAGTGACGTTATTTTTACGCCAGAGTCGTCCAGTGAGGGTAGATCAGGAAGAGAAGCACGCGGACGTCTACGCCCAGCCCACGTACCTTTTGTTTTCTCGATTTCTTTTCTTTTTAGTTGCTCCAATGCCGCTACACTTGCTCATAACCACTGTCCTGCGCCGCGTACTCCACTGCGTGCGGCGTCTATCGCGCAAATTATGATGTTGTTACTGTGTCGAGTTTGCAGATTCTTTTGCGTCCTGATCCGTAACGAAATGTGATGCGTGCAAGAATCGGGTTGCTTTGCGTCGCCTGGATTTTACATATTGGCGATTTAAAAGATCTCGAGGATATAAGCTTGACTTGCATGCAATGAATGAACTTATATGCAAATAAGATTCTAGCAACTTTAGCACCACAGGTACTGATGCTAGATCTAATAGAGCAAGCTTTTACCTAACAGAAAATATCTTGGCGTACAGTATTTTTCACTTCCATCTGCATTTATTCAAAGAATTTATGAAATCCTAATTTGATTATTAGCACAAAGCACAAGTGCTTTCTTAGCTGTAATTTTGCGTCACATACATTACCTAGGTCTCTGCACTGTTTTTCCGGTCTGGTCACTGCAGTATGTCTTTTGTAACGCGCTCCCAAAAAATATTGCTGCTTTATTCTTCTAACTGTCTGCTTTATTTCTACTACTGTTTACACATTTACACGTTGCCAAGGCGATTTTGAAAACAAATATATTATTATGCGGGCGTGCCTTGAGTATACAGTACAAAATATTCTACTTACCGCTTAAGAAAATAGCGAAATTGAGTTTGCATTATAAAAATGGAAGAGCCATCTTAAAGATGTTAGGAAGGGGATTCGAGAAACGTTGTTTTACTGAATGCTCCGTTTTACTCATGAGCGTCCCAACGAGCCGTTTCAGGGAATTTTCCATAGGCACTGAATTTCACATTGTCTCAACCAAGCCCTTAACAGGGGGGGCGGGGCGGCTAAGGGGTTGGTTGGGGGGGGGGGGGATTGGCCCGGGCCACTCCCCCTCCGAAATTTTGGTGAAGTAGGTGGTTATACCAAAACTAAATAATGAAAATAGGTGTTTTTCTCAAATAGTCAAGGTTTTCAGCAAGTGCCCCCCCCCCCCCCGAAAAAATTTTTGGCTACGGGCCTGGTCTCAACGGGTAAGTTGACGATACTTCGTGATCATAGCTGTTAAGGGCGCCGTCTGTATCGTGTTTCTGTACTCATTCAATGTGAATGTTTGATAAACAACCACCTCTCTATTTTACGTATATTTGTTTTCCGGTTTTAGGCCTTCTTAAATATTTTTCTTATCACTAATCGCTACGTAAAGGGAGCTATAAGCGGCAATAGCGCGAATAGCGGCGGTGTCCTGCGATGCTTCGTGCAGCTAGGCAATACGTCTGAGACATTTCTGTGTTGCACATGTTCTCTCGTTCAAGAAAAATTGTTAAAAAATTGCACGTTAGTGAGTATATCAACAAAGAATCCCTTACGCCAGCAGCTAAGTAGAACATGGGAATTCATTGCAGGTTTACGTCATCTACATATACAACAGGGGTCTCAAACTCAGCTTATAGCCGGCGGGCCGCAGTCGCGAAATTTAGCTCCAAAGGCCCGGGGACAGTGAAGATGGTGGGGTCGGAGAGAGTTTGAACAAAATGACGTTGCCATTTGAAAGGAGGCCTTTGACATATATCATATATAGGTCATTTGTGAAGGGGATTTTGAGTCCGGATTCCTGAAACAACGATACGGATGTACATAACGAGTGAAATCTGGACGCGGATTGTAATATAGAGTTTTTGTTCCACGGATATGTTTCAGCATATGGTGACCACGTGTTCCTCACAAAAGAAATGCTTGAGACCAGTCATGTCTGTGTAGCTCACTAACATACTTATTTAGAAAACAAAAACAAATGGAACGGAGACGGTCATGTATGCCGGCCGGGCCGGTAGCGAACGGTCGCAAGCTCCGTATACACCATGCGTTCCCCGCGCCAATCCCCCCCCCCCCCCCCCAGGAAGAACAAAAAGTCGCTATTAGAGTTGTTGCTGCTGTACACCTGTCCGGAGATACGGTATTGTGCAAACTGTCTTTTACGGACAAGGTAAAAGTCCACACCGGTACTTGCGCCGTCGTGCGAAGGCTTCTTATTGACGTTATTGTGATTATAACATGGCAATGCGCTAGCTAATCGGCAAGTTGAGCAGCGACTCCCATCAATTACAAAAATGACAAGGAAGAACCGCTGTCAGTGAAGTGTATAAAGAGTTGTCCTGTGAACAAGCTAAAACAAGCTCCAATAAGTTGTTTTGGAAGGACACTAATGTACTTTGAGCAAGAAGGGCGAAACGTTTGAGATACTAACAGACATTTCATGCAAGTGAAACTGAATAGGTCACAGTTCAGAAATTTTCAAGGAGACATCTTTGTGTATAGGCGTTTGCTGCTACATTGTATGGATCTATAATAACAAATTTGAGAATGTATCGAAGTATCTTATGATACAATTGCCAAGTATCGAATCGGATACAATTAGTGCGGCAGTATCTTGTATCTGTATCTCCAATACTTTTTGCCTGAGTATCTTGTATCGTATCGCGATACAATTTCAAAGTATCTTTGCCCAGCCCTGAGTACAGCCAACCAAAATGGGTGACAGTGATGTGCATAGTGTCATATGGTGCAAAATAAACTGCAGAAGTCGGTATCATGTATGCCTATATTTATTTCTTATGATTAAGAATAAATAAAAAAGGTGTGACGGCTGGAGGCATCGGATTTGTGACTTGCTATCTTGTCGCTCCTGTTCATCCTGAGCAGCCATGAAAAATTGTATCTGAAAAGCGGAACGTGATATCGTCTTGAGAAAACGGAATTGCAGTAAGAGTTTGCAAAACCTACACAATAACTGACTTACACAGACAAAATGAAGGCACACAACAATACAACAAATGCAAACAGGCATCGTAAGAGACCAAGTTTTTGGCCGTTATCGTGTAAAACAGAACTTGCACATAGTAGCTTTTGTAACACGCCACTTAGCGACAAACTCAAAGCACAAGATAATGTGAGCCTCTTTTAAACAACAAACGAAATTGCTTTAGGCTCCTTTGCGTGGGAGCCACTCACCTCTTTACCTACGTCGTGTTGTCCAACCAAAGGAAATGTAGGACCGACTGCCTCGTTCACAGGGCGAACGCCGCTGCTCATTTTCCCCGAGTTCGTTTCCCCGAGTGTGGCTGTCAAGTGGAGTGTAGAGGTGGGAGAAGCGATCCAGGATTCTGGGAATAACCAACACAAACACACACTGATTATATGTTTTTAAAACCACCCTTTGTTCAACACACCGTTACTGTACACACATCTGACACGTGTGTTTCGTTTTAAATGATTTCGCAATGAGAACGAATTTTCACGTACAAGAAGGCGGGAACTTCGTTTCGCAATAGGCATTCGCTATGCACGCATGAAAGCACTTCTCTTCTGACAAATCGCTTCAAAATTTGCTTTCAGAATAAGCCCGGCTTTGCGGCGGCATATGCCAACACCCAAGTGCATCCTCCGGCAGTCAAGGGACGTCGTGAGCGGTTACTGACCGCCTGTTTTACATACGTAACTCATCCTTCAATACTCAGATAAACACATGCGAGTACGAGCACCCTAAAGACACCCAGTTCGGGCGGACGCCGTCTACGTCGAGATCAGACATGCCATATGCTGGAATTACCGCACATAGCTCCCACAGTGACGCACATTTACTCGACTCTGTTACAACGCCAAACGTCATCGCAGATGTAGGCAAACCCCGAAAACAGCAAACAGGAACGAGGGAAAAGAGTGCACGGCGGCGGCCGCAAGATTGCGCGCCGTCGAAAGTCTCAAGCTTTTCACCCTACCGGCGAGGCGTGTTCCACTTAAGTGACTACCGTGCACGCGCTGGAAACATCGTACTATATCTGCATCTTAAGGTACCGTCTTTAAGTCAACAAAAACCCTTATATATAGGTCGTCTAAGTGTCCTGTAAACAGACTTGTTTTTCACGTTCGCACGCGCGGAGGCATGCTGCACAATCAGTGTCGATGGAAATATCATTATGAAGTAGACTAAAGTGCATCTCACAACGGCATCTTGCACATTCAGCAGTGCGGACACAATGTGCAATCAGCAAACAATGACCCTTGATAATTGTTTGCATCGCTCATTTTATGAATGTTTGTACAGCAACGCGCATAACGATGTCAACTGGTTAACTGACAGTTTTAGTTGGCCATCCGCAACAGCTCCGCGGACGCAGGCTGCTGTTGGAAATGGCTGGCAGCCTAGTTCCGCAGAGCTGCTGCAGACGCCCAGCTAAAGCTGTAAATTAGTACCTACGAAAGCAGTACACTCACCGTTAACAGGCGCACATTGTCCGTGCCCGCAGCTCCATGAATATTCCGCCCTCCAAGCGTCACTTCGAGCACGGAGCCTGGCGTCACCGCCACCGATGATGCGCATGTTCACTCGAACAAAAAACTACAAGACAGGCAACTGACGCAACCCGAGCAACCAACCCAACGCCGGCAACGCATTCCAAATGAGCGAGGAGACTGAGAAAGGGGGTAGAGGCGCCGCGCCAGCCAGGATCCGTCGGCGAGCCATGCGACACGACGGCGCCGAATGGCAAACGCGCGATATGTGCGGCGTATATGGCGGCGCCTTCATCACGGAAGTCAATCGAAACGCGCTTCAGAAGATCTAGTGACTCCATCAGAAATGCTAACTCTCTTTTTCTGCTTCTACCTCCCATAAGGGGTGAAATGGATACCCGATGAGACTCACGGTTCTGTGACCCAATTTTGATTTTTTTTCTGACAGTGTGGAAATGTGTTCGCTGTGAGCAGCAGTCGAACCCATGTGGTGAATGAAGCTTAGCAGCGCGACCTCTTACCTGCTAAGCTATCACGGTGAGTTGCCTAACAAGTAGAAGAAAACATTTCGGAGTTCATTTTCCTGGTAATAATTAATCGATGCTGGGTTTCATCACATGCTGTAGACGAAGTCTTTCTGAGAACTTGACTACACGTGGCTGCCTCATTTTTATAT